>NW_015624297.1:704992-718884 GCF_001515625.1 Sinocyclocheilus rhinocerous | reverse complement strand
AGTGTGTGTGTGAGCAGGCAGTGGCTCTGTGACTGGCTGGCGTGAACATGAAGTCTGGCAGGCTGAATGAGGTCTGATATGAGGAGACCACAGTTTGGAATCTTGCTAAAAGTCTGGCACTGCATGAAATAACCATGGGTCAGAGAGAGAGAGAGTTGATTTGGAAGCTTTGTAGCTTTGCTGTAACATCAAATATAAAAACAGCTCTGAATTTTAACTCTATTGTTTATTACTTCCACTTGCTCAGTACAGTTGGGTCCAAAAGTATGAGGCCTGTAGTCATGCTTCAGTTTAGCAGTGTTCTAGTTGAACTTACATTAAATTACATGATAAGCATAGTTATTTGAGTGAAAATTTGAACTGAAAATGTCATGGATTTCAGAATGACAGCGGCACTTGAGCTGAAAATAACTCCACAAATTAAACCTAATGATCCATGTTGTCCAGCATTATTTGAGAATGTTACAAAGAGCATGTGCTTCAGTGGAACAAGAAAATTGCTTCTGCACTCCTTTTGTACAAAGACATATACATGGTCAATGTCACAAATTTACCTGTCTGATTGGTGACCCACAAATAGACTAGAACCTGTTAAAAAAAATATTTGTTGTCTCCACTGTGTGTGTGAGTGTATAGTAATATTTTTTTTAAAGAAAGAAATTAATACTTTTATTCAGTAATGATATTGATATAAATATATCAATATATATATATATATATATAAATTGATTAAAAGTGACATTAAAGACATGTATGACACTGAATGATAATGGCAGTTGAAAATTCGGCTTTGCCATCATAGGAATAAATTCATTTTTAAAATATATTAAAACAGACACCAGCTATTTTAAATTCTACAAATTTTTCACATTATTACTGTTTTTATTATGTGTTTTTTATCAAATAAATGCAGCCCTGGTAAGCATAAGAGACTTTTTTCAAAAACAACACTCACGTACTGTACGTTTGAATGTATTGTTGTATTTACAAGAACGTCCTCCACATGTCTGTCTGTTTGTCTTTGCCCTTTTATAAATTGAATTTGCACTTCTCAAATTGACAGTATTAGTATTAGAAGCGCTTAACTAAATGAGTGTTGGAGAAAAATTAGGGGTCATGGATGTAGGGAAAAGAAGAGAGATTCTAGAGGAACTTAAAGGAATGGCTGTTAAATGATGGCCTCTTTTTAGACAAACGGCTGCTCAGTCATCCAGGACAGTGGACCCTCAGGGGAATAAATAAATGTGATGCATATTATAGCCACATGGGAATGCAGCGTCCACACTGGCGCTACCTGGTTTAACACTTCGCCCAGCTCTGGAGACCTCTGTTGATGGATATACACTCAGCCCGGAGAATATACACATGCTCTAAAGCACCAGGAGGGCTTATACATGGTTCTCGGTCTCTGCGCGCACAAGACAGTATGTTCAATCACAGTGGCACCAGCAGTTCCTGGCTGGTGACATGAAAACATTGTCCCCAGGCAATGCCTGAGAAGGAATACATTAACTGGGTCTGTTATTTCCACGGTAATATGGCAGATATCACAAACCTTCTGTAGCTCGCGCTGCATAAATTATTGTCGTGATACTTTTTGTTGTCAGTCAGTTTTCTTGACACAACAACCTCTTTTTCTTTGTCTTTCTGACAGTGTGGCGCTTCTCTGTGGTGTTGGTATAATTTGTCAACCCACCAGGGCCTCCTGTAAATCATTTGTGGTGTTTATCAGCTCACTTTCTGAAAGGGCTTATTGAGTGCTCAGACGAGCACCTCAACAGTGTGATGGTTAATTACACGCCAGGCGTGTGTTCAAATGCATTTCACAGCAAGGTCAGGAACAGTTGGGACATGTACATTTCTGAATGTTCACAACGTCCAGTTGTTTAAATGTTTTTAAAATTTCTTTTCTTTTTTTTTCTTTTTTTTGTTACGTGAACGGAATATTCCATGCTATCATTTTGCAAACATTATGGGTACGTTAGAATGTTAGAACATTAAGCATTTGTTCAGAACATGGAAGAACATTTCTTCAGGACATTTGTTCATAACTTTGAGAGAACCTTGCCAGAACTTTAGGCAATGTTCTGAGGTTGTTCCCTGTTAGCTGGGGTGGAAGGAAGCACAGAGGTGCAGTTGTTTTAATATTTATTCTTAATTTATTATTTATTTTGGTGTTGTTCGCAAAGCTAAATACCAAGGTTGTGTGCCATTTAAAATGCCTTGTAAATTCCAATTCAACTAGGAAAGAAAGAAAGAAAGAAAGAAAGAAAGAAAGAAAGAAGTTGATGTTGGCTTGAGAAAATCTTTTTTTGAAACTTTTGTCAGGAAAGTCTTGAAAGTTTTGAGAAGTCTCAAGAAGTCCCAATGTTGGAAAGTTTTAGACCTTATGGGCAAACAAAATAACAGATATAGATGATGACTTGACTGTACTAAACATCCAAACCTTGATCCCTTGGTTTTCATTTCATATACAAAAGTGGGTTATATATATATATATCATAGAGGGGGTGGAAAATGTAAACTTACAGTATATAAAATAATAATATGTTTTTGGCACAGAATTACTTTTTTTAACGTTACAAGTGGACCTCAGCACAAATTAAAGTATGATATGAAATGACCCTTTAAACCTTATGGTACAGGTTATAATCAGGGCTTGACCCCACAACAGAGCTAAAGCACTGTCTCCCTTCCTTCTGTCTCACCTCCTCCTCCACCCCCTAAAAACCAGCGGTATCCAAACAGTGGGCAGTCAGTCGATCAGCTCCTTAACACACGCTCTAACTCTAACCTCATCCACAAACTGTTATTGGCACATAACTGAGTTTCCATACAGCTCTCCCACACAAAACTCGAGTCATTTTTCAGTTTAGTCATCACATTGCTCCCTCTGTGCACTTCACACATAAGTTATTTAAGATGTTTATGTGTATATTAACACTCTATGATGTACTTTCGAAATTGCTCATTTTAAATTGCGTGCTTGTGGTGCCATCAGCCAATCAGTGTTGTTGTTGTTGTAATTAATTCATTTATTTATTGGTATTATGATGATTATGATTATTATTATAATTTTTATTGTTGTTTTATACTAATACTATATTTATTATTTATCTATGCTACTATTATTTTTATTTTTTATTGTTGTATTATTCATAATAATATTAACACTTGTTTCTTTATTTATATTTATTTATTTATTTAAATAGTTATTTTTATTAAATAGTTTTTATCCCACTTGTGTGTCCCAAGATCTCATACAAATCAACAAGGATCAGTATCTCTCCGTCCCGTTCCCAGTGGGCCTGTTGGTGTCACTGCATGGCTCATTGGCTGCTCCGTGCACAGACGCACACGTAACACAACCTCCCCTGCATCTCTTTATATCTGGGGTGATTGAAACAGAAGCGGGGCTGTGTCAGGGCTCCTATCACCATGTAATTGAATTCTTCCGTGTTTCTGGGAGCTGACCAAAGTGGTAGAAAGAAGGTAAATAGACAAAGCTTTGGTCTTCCTAACCCTACACACAACAAATCGAGACTTGCAGCTGTTTGAGAAAAGCTAAGCAAAGATTGTGGGAAGGCACTTGTCTGGACTGACATTTTTTTTTTTTTCGGTGGTGCAAGTTCTGTGGAGCATTTCCTTTTTCAATGTATGTGTGTACACAAACATAATTCAGAGCGTAAAGGGTTTGCATTCACATAAGGAGACGTGCAGACAAACAGAAGTCAAGGTTGAGCAGACGTCTGACTGTCTGCTTCAGACAGCACGCTGTAGGAATGCGTTCTGACTTCCTCCCACCCACCACGTCTCTACATGTTCTATTTGGCGACCGTTGCTTAGTGACAGTGTGTCACTGGCCCCCTGCTATGTGGTTTTTGTGTCTTCACCGAGGTGAGTCTACAGATCTCCAGACTCATGATAGGGAGCTGAAAAAGTTGCCGTCTGTAATTTATCTAAGGTTATTTTGTGATTCAGATATACTGCTTTGGAAGCAGTCGAGCGTTAAATTGCTTTCCTCTGGGAGCAGGTCGCATTGAGGGGTCGACAAAGCAGAGAGATTTCTCTCTATCACTTCTCCTTTCTCTATTGCCCTTTCTCTAGTCCTCTTCCTTTCTGTCTCTCCATCTTGCTCTCTCTCTCTCTCGACACAGTTAGGAGCGAGAGAACGGTTCTTTGATAACTCATCGCAATGGCAGATATGCTGTAATTAGGACGGGTAATTGCAGGCGCAGTACGGCGAGTCGCGGGGGACACAGTGAGCTCTCAAAGGTCATAATAAAGGTGGGGGAGTGGGTCATCACAGGAAGATGGGAACCACTCTCGCTTCTCAAAATGAGACTCGTGGAGGAGTAATGGAGTGTCAGCCCGATGAGAGAAAATGACATAAATACAGATAGCTACCTGCATTCAGAAAACACACGCTCACATGCTGCCTGTCTAGTAAGAGAATAATAGGAAAGTAAAAGTGATAGAGCAGAAGCGAGAGTGAATGAGTGAGAAAGATTTAACTACCTGCATGAGAACAGTCTGTCAGTATAATATATAGTGTCATTGCTGATTAGATGGAATAAGCTGAACGAATAAAGAAATCAAATTCTTTCGTTTTAACATCTACTTTGAAATTGTAGCTTGTCAAGCTAAAACTAAAGCTTTAAAGAATAATTAAATGATATGATCAAGCTAAAGTAGAAATAAAACTAAAAGTACAACTATCCAATGATATAGAGTATAATTAAATCAACCATATTAAATCAACCGTGTTTTTAATTAATTGTGTTATTTTGTGTAAACGTATGTTCAAGTGTAATGCTGTCATACTTTTGAATGCATTTTTATTTATACTTACATATTTATTTTTGTATATACATATAATTTTATATGTACAAAATACACTACTGTTCAAAAGTTTTGGTTCAGTAATATTTTTTTAATGTTTTTGAAATCAGTCTCTGGTCACCAAGGCTGAACAAAAATACTGTAAAAGAAGTGTTTTCTATTTTAATATATTTTAAAGTTTTATTTATTCTTGTGATGGTAGAGCTGAATTTTCAGCAGCCATTACTCCAATCTTCAGGAAACATTTCTTATTATTATCAATATGAAAATAATTTTACGGAAACAATGTTTTTGTGGAAACTGTGACACATTATTTATTTCAGGATTCGTTGATGAATAGAAAGTTCAAAAGAGCCGCATTTATTTGAAATAGATATTTTTTAAAACATTTAAAAACATTTTCACTTTTGATCCTTGCTTAATAAAAGTATTAATTTCTAAAAAAAAAAATGTATAAGAATACATTGATTTCTTTCTTTCTTTCTTTCTTTCTGTAACGAATCAGCTCATGGGAAATATGAATAATTAATCATAAAACGTATGTTCAAGTGTAATGCTGTCATACTTTTGAATGCATTTTTATTTATACTTACATATTTATTTTTGTATATACATATAATTTTATATGTACAAAATACACTACTGTTCAAAAGTTTTGGTTCAGTAATATTTTTTTAATGTTTTTGAAATCAGTCTCTGGTCACCAAGGCTGAACAAAAATACTGTAAAAGAAGTGTTTTCTATTTTAATATATTTTAAAGTTTTATTTATTCTTGTGATGGTAGAGCTGAATTTTCAGCAGCCATTACTCCAATCTTCAGGAAACATTTCTTATTATTATCAATATGAAAATAATTTTACGGAAACAATGTTTTTGTGGAAAGTGTGACACATTATTTATTTCAGGATTCGTTGATGAATAGAAAGTTCAAAAGAGCCGCATTTATTTGAAATAGATATTTTTTAAAACATTTAAAAACATTTTCACGTTTGATCCTTGCTTAATAAAAGTATTAATTTCTAAAAAAACAAAATGTATAAGAATACATTGATTTCTTTCTTTCTTTCTTTCTTTTAAATTAATATATACTATGAATGCTAGTGTACACATATCATATATCTCTTAAAATTAGTACTATAAAAGCAACTATTTCAAAAACTAAAAATGAAAAGTTAGTAGCTTTTTTAGTTATTTACTTCCCAACACTGCTTTTTTTTTCATTCCTCCATTTTTTTTATGTTGAGTGTTCTGATTGCTTTGGGAGCCCCATATTAATATGTAGGGATCAATAGACTTGAATAAACCTAACTGAATAGTATAATTGAATACAAGATCAGAGAATATACTGATATTACAGCAATGATCAACAACATTAAATGTCTCTGTATCAAATTCAGTCTCAATTACTCCAGTCTTCAGTGTCACATGATCCTTCAGAAATCATTCTATACATTGCTTATTATTATCAATGTTTTGCTTATATTTTTGTGGAAGCCATGATACATTTTTAAGGATTCATTGATGAATAGAAAGTTCAAAATAACAGCATTTATTTAAAAAAAAAAAGAAAAGAAAAAAAGTCTTTACTGTAAATTTATTTAAAGGCAGCCTTGCTTAATAAAAGTATTAATTTCTAAAAAAACAAATATATATTGTGTGTTTGAGTGGTCCAGACGCTACATTTCTTTTAAATTAATATATACTATGAATGCTAGTGTACACATATCATATATCTCTTAAAATTAGTACTATAAAAGCAACTATTTCAAAAACTAAAAATGAAAAGTTAGTAGCTTTTTTAGTTATTTACTTCCCAACACTGCTTTTTTTTTCATTCCTCCATTTTTTTTATGTTGAGTGTTCTGATTGCTTTGGGAGCCCCATATTAATATGTAGGGATCAATAGACTTGAATAAACCTAACTGAATAGTATAATTGAATACAAGATCAGAGAATATACTGATATTACAGCAATGATCAACAACATTAAATGTCTCTGTATCAAATTCAGTCTCATTGATAATTCTTTAAGTTGCCAAATTAAATCTTCGACATTTGTGCAGAGACTGTAGAAACCACCAACACTGAAAAATGAGAGGAAGAAGAGAAAATAAAGAAAAGAAATGGCTATGGAAGAAGAAATAGTCAGCTATACTTGTCTTAGGCATGCAGAGGCAGACTGTAGTTGGTGTCTCTGGGGTTTTTAGGCTAAGCTGCTCCCACTTTCTCCTTACATAGCCTGTAGTGTTTTCATAGTGCTGTAGTGCAGCATGTGTTCTTCCCCTAAGAGCTCTCGAAACTCTCCAAGAAAAGCAGAGCTGAGTCCGGAGAACTGTAAATATTGAGCTTACTAGGCGATCCTACTGATTAGCACTAAAACAATTCAGACTACAAATTCATCCAGGATGGAAGTGGTTAGGGGGATGTTATCTACTGTTTTACAGTATATGCTTTAGAACATGTAAAGATTTAGAGCGTATATTATAGGAAAAATGCATTTAAATACATTCTAGATGTGGATCAATACATGAGACAACTACAAAGCTTAGTTTCATTTTGATGGCTTAATCTTTATTTCCCAATGGGAATGTTCGTTATATCCAGAACATTTCTTTTTGTATTGGGTAACATTAGGGCTAAAGGTGGAACATCCATGTATTGACTTTGTGGTAAATTAAGATGAATCCATAAGACAGAAAGTACCTTTTCTCTGAGTAAGAGGAACATCCCATTCCTTAATGGTTTCCCAATGCTATTGATATGCAAACAACATGGCTTTTTTCAACTGCTATGCTGCTGTAAAGTGTGCAAATTTTTCTTCCTTGAGGCTCAAATACCTAACCGTACGTGTCCACTGGCGTGGAGATGAGTAGGCGTTTTCTATTCATTCTCTATGGGGAGCTAAGCAGTAGGGGACTGTGGGAGTGGAACAGACAGTGAGAGCATCAAAAAGTGCAAACTTTGTGTTTAAAAATGTGTTTCAAAATTCAGCTTTGCCATCACAGGAATAAATTACATTTTAAAGTGTAGAAAAACAGGAAATAGTTATTTTAAATTGTAATAATATCTTACAATGTTACAATTTATATATAAGTATATGTAATATTTAAATATATAAGTATTTGTAATGTACATTGTGTATATTGCAAGCTGTCATACACTGAAGTAGGGCTGCACGATATTGGAAAAAACTCACATTGCGATATTTTATTTTTCTGCGATATATATTGCGATATGAAAAAAAAATCACCACATGACTTGAATAGTTTATTTGGAAAAAAAAAATCAATGATTGGGGTGATTTTGTAGGCGAGTAAATCAGCATAGGAAATAAACAAATTACAAGCATAGATAAATATAACAGAACAAAGATACAAATGAAATATGCAGTGCTTTATATTTTTCAGGTAAGTCTAACAGTATTCAGGTTCAGAAATTTAATAATCAAATGTAAAATAACACTGCATAGTCTTCACTGTATAAATTAAATCTATTAAATTTGTGTTAAAGCTACAAAAGTGATTTTTCTTTGTGTTTTGTTAGCATTTACAAGGATACTTGCAGAGCACAGTATTTCAGGCACAAATAGACGTAGAAGTGAACAGAATTCAGTGTTCACGTTCATCTGCGTTGCTCTCACCGTGTCTTCACCGGACGCGAGCGGCGGGACGCAACAAAATACAATGAACCCATTATAATCAGTGATGCTGTCTACACTGGATGCGGCTTGGCACGACAAATCCCCAACAGTAAACTGATGCCGCGTTCTCTTTATGACGTACTGACACAAAGTTCAAATGATTGGCAACGGTCGCTTTGTTGCGTCCAGTGTAGACAGACTTTGGGGCCGTTCACATGTCGCGCCCAAAAAAATGCGTGGGAAAACGCCAGTCGCGCCGCTTTCTCCTTCTTTCTAAAGCGCTCGCCTATACTAAACATCGCACATCCTGTGATGTGACTATCGTGGATGTGCACATCGTGATATCGATGCTGAAATGATTTATCTTGCAGCCCTACACTGAAGACAACAATTTAAGCAGATTGAGCAGATTTGCAATACACGCAGAGTAATTCTTTCTTAGATGTATCAGATTTTAGCTGAAGATTATTTGTTCGGAGTGCACATCAAAGTTCTGTTGTGCTTTTTACTGGTATCTGTAATGAGAATATGTTTTGTTTTGCCCACTGCTCCTGACAATAGATCAGCTTTCACGCTGTGAATGGTCACCTAATGGATTGGGGACTGGCATAAGGCCAGTCTGGGATCCCTGGGCTTTTCCCTTTCCCATTATGACCAGTCTGAATAAGGTTCATTTGAGAAACACAAGATGTTTTTATGTATCTCCTCCATTTTAATGAGAGGTCCCTTAAGAAACAGATGGCACATTAGTGGAAACAAACTCTCTCTGACATTGGTGGATTTCAAACAGACAACACCACTTGGCTCGACCGGTGTGGTGCTCTCTCTGCAGATTATATATACTCCATATTGTTTCATGAGCAACACTGGAATTTCCCCCTTTTTTATTAAATGGACACAGCATTTTGTGGCCCCGAGGAGGAGTGGAATATGAATGCGAAGAGGAGAATTTACAGCTGGCTCTGACTCTTTGCTTTGTAGTGCCAGCAGTAAAGATGCTGACTGGTTTGCTTTGAGCCCCACTTTACGTTAACCCTCAAAGGTGCATCCAAAATGTGCACATGCATGGTTTCTTTCAAACAAACTGACTGCATTTGCAAAAGTGCACATTTTTACATGTACAGTATGTCTATGCATACTCACCATTTTGACATTATCAGAGTTAAATGTGTTATATCATACTTTTTTGTTTGAGCTCCACTGTTAATTTGGCTTATTTGCCTTATTTTGCAACACGCAAGTAAGCAATTTTTTTGAGACTTTCGAGAAAACTTCATTAGCCACTATATGTAAATAACTAGAAGTATAACAAAGTGCAGAAAATGGTTAAACTTGGCAAATAACAAATACCAGTTTTCAATATCAAGCAGCATAACAGACTGTTTATGTACAGCTAAAGTAACTGAATTTGCAGAACTACATATAGCCTGGAACAGCGCAAAGTTATATGGGAATTATTACATTTTTGATGTTTAGTATAGTATCTGTCATCTATTACTTCACTGTGACTGGGTGGGCCAATTTTCTAAACACCTCATAGACAACACTGAGTAGTACAAGTTGCGAAAGTTCATAATGAGCTATTTTCACAGCTTAGTTTCAAAGTTCTGAAAGAGACAGCCTATTTTTATAGTACAGATAACTCTTTTATTTCAATAGATGAAAGAAACTGTGATTTTTTTTCATGATATGACTTCTTTAAAGTTTTTAAACTTCTTGCATATAATCATAGAAATATCTTCCGATTGTTAAAGCATCTTTGTTATACAATGCATGATACTATTCTAGCTTAAACCTGCATTGTTTCCTTTCCCTTCGCACCTAAATGGAGGTTGACAGCTGTGTGCGGTTAGTCAGGCAAGAGCGCAGCCCGAGTTGGTGCGTAATGACGGTAATTAGCAAGATGAGCAGTGACATGTTTAGCGGATGCTCTGCGGTAGGTGTGTGAACACTTGAATGTGGAGTACAGTGAGTTGCCCCCAGCTGTGGCAAGGGAGCTCAATCAGCGAAATCGCTCTTGGCCCTATTGTACTATTTCATCCATTTCCAATGAGTCAGCCGCATTTACTAATGCCATCCTATATAAAAATTCCCCACTTGCTTACGAAATTCACCCCATTACGACCTCGTAATGTTAATCAGGGACCTCCAAGAGGATGTTTCCCACACAAAATTGAAATAATATTTCTTATGTTTTAAAAAGCTACTAACTGTCGCAATGGTGTAGCCGTCAAGGACGAGGATTGGAAATACTGATGTAGCTGACTCTGGTTGTACATATGTGCTTGCTTGATAAATGGGCCAAAAGAATTGTGCTGAACTGTAACAAACTGAACCATAATTGTTATTCCGCACAGCATCTGTTATGCGCTCTGCTGATCGTAGTAATATGTGATGGAGTAACCGGGCGCTTTGGTTGTAAAGCACCCTGCGCAGGTGCATGTCCCGTATCAGGAGGCGTGCGAAATAGATCAACCACAGACCAACACAGCTGTGGCATCCTCTAGTTTCCTTAGAGTGTCCACAGCTGGTTTAGTCAAGAACAACTTTATCTCTGAGCAGAGTGAGGGAAAACTTGTTCTGAAGAGCACTGATCCGAATGTTTTATTGGAAGAGTTGCTTGGGGCCTGAATTCTAAATTTAAGCGCATTAGGTCACTGGAATAGCCACATAAAGCAATGAACAAATAAATTTAAGGTTATGGTGATTCTTCTTTTTCATGCTCTGCTGAGACCCTATTGATTTTCAAAGAGCATTTTTTATAGGTCTCTTGCAGTCTTGCAGGCAGGCGCAACGCTACATCCTGTGCATCAGAAGAGATTGAATGTTGGCCATTTCGGTGTAGCATTTCATGCTGCTGGTTCTCAACTGGTGGGTCAGGGGTTTCTTCCTTGGGGGTTGTAGTTGGCAGGGATAAAATGCAACTGGCCATATAATCTTGCATTGTTTGAATAGCAAAATACAGACATATATGTAATTATTTTCAATTTATTATTATGTAATTATTATGTAATTTTATATATACACTGCCGTTCAAAAGTTTGAGATAAGTAAGATTTTTATTAAGTCTCTTCTGTTCATCAAGCCTGCATTTATTTGATCAAAAATACAGAAAAAACAGTAATATTGTGAAATATTATTTCAAAAGATTTCTATTTTAAGTAAATGCTGTTCTTTTTTAACTTTTTATTCATCAAAGAATCCTGAAAAAAGCATCACAGGTTCCAGAAAAAATATTAAGCAGCAAAAACGGTTTCTAACATTGATAATTAGGAAATGTTTCTTGAGCAGCAAATCAGCACATTAGAATGATTTCTGAAGGATCATGTGACACTGAAGACTGGATTAATGATGCTAATGAAAATTCAGCTTTGCATCACAGGAATAAATTATATTTTAAAGTATATTAAAATAGAAAACAGTTATTTTAAATTCCAACAATATTTCACAATTTTACTGTTTTTTTCTGTATTTTTGATCAAATAAATGCAGCCTTGATGAGCATAATAAACTTCTTTCAAAAACATGAAAATTCTTACTGATCCTAAACTTTTGAACGGTAGTGTATATAAAATAAAAGATTTTAAGAAAAATGTATGTGATTTAAAATAACTGTTTTCTATTTTAATATATATTAAAATTTTATACCATTTGTAAAATTTTATACCATATGTGTATATTATTAATAATATTATGATACATGTATATTATTAT
The DNA here is from genome assembly GCF_001515625.1 of Sinocyclocheilus rhinocerous. Taxonomy (NCBI): domain Eukaryota; kingdom Metazoa; phylum Chordata; class Actinopteri; order Cypriniformes; family Cyprinidae; genus Sinocyclocheilus; species Sinocyclocheilus rhinocerous. Next base: position 706,687 of record NW_015624297.1, on the reverse strand, counting down.
TAAAATGTTATTAAGACTTTTGTATTAAATGTTTCCACATTAGCTTTAATCCAAAGGTCCTTTCCAATGCTCAAGGACCCATTGACAAGAAGTAGCTAGCATTTTAATCATGTATATTCCTATCTGTATACACAGCCACACACTTTGACGTTCAGATCCACCCCTCACGCCAAGGTAAACTTCTGTTCTGATATGAGAGGGACTCGGACACTGGATGATTATTAAAGGGGTCATATGATGCTATTTTAAAGATCATTATTTTGTGTATTTGGTGTAACAGAATATGTTGACATGCTTTAATGTTCAAAAAACACATTATTTTTCAAATACTGTACATTATTGTAGGTCCTCTATGCCCCGCCTCTCTCAAACACGTCGTTTTCAAGAAATCCCCCTCCTTTGACAAGCGCAGTCTGCTCTGATTGGCCAGCTGACCCAGTGCATTGTGATTGGCATTGTGAACACCACAACAATTCTAGTGTGAAGGCGCACACCTTGCCGTCACTTTGTCTCACACACACACGCAGAGAGAGAGAGAGAGAGAGAGAGAATTGACGCTTGCATCATATGACCCCTTTAAGGTGCAGAGATAGGCGCTCTGCTCATTCTGTCCGTGCCGGAGTGCATGAACGATGTGAGGACGAGTTGACTAGTACTGGATTAAAGATTGTATCATCATCAGAGGCAAAGCATAAAAAATTATTGGCCAGATAGCCAATAATGCCTTTCCAGCCAGAGATAGGGAGTCTGGAACAGTTTATAATGGACAAAAGAATGTGTGAGCTCAGGAACTGATACGTTCCTGCAATCAGAATCGTCAGGTCTATTCATGACCACTCAGATTTTTGAGTCGAATATATTTTTGAAGCACCACTCATGTGATGTTTTTTCAAAGCTGCTTTTATTAATACAACAATTGGATTCAGTGACTGTCATGTCAGCTGAAATTTTGCTTGGTTTAGTAAATAAGAAATTATTCTTATTTAAGGATATACACTTATGAAATCATATTGTTTATTTTATTTTATCCTCTTGGCATTGTCATATGTATGGGATTCAGTGTCTGTCACGTCAGAAATTAAGAAATTACTCTTATTTAAGGATATGCACTTATTTATGGATGTTGTTTGATTCTGGTTTTATTTTATTTACATAAGATTCAGTGGCTGTCATGTCAGAAATTTTGCTTGGTTTATGAAATAAGAAATTACTCATATTGATGGATATATGCTTATTTAAGGATGGTGTTTATTTTATGTTGGTGTTGTCTTATGACTGTCACTGGTACCTCCTCAAAAAGTTTCTTGTTTTTGATGTCAGTTCACAGCTTTTTTTGTCTTTAATAGTTACTCTAAATCTTCTAAAATATTTTAACCTTAAGTTATTCATGATCAAACGGGACAACTTTTTGCCATTTTACAGCCATTTGAAAGTGCTAATTGATTGCGCCTTTCACTGTTTGACACAGTGAGATGTCAAGGACTGGACATTATCATATGCACTCCTTCTCAGAAAGGTGGAAATGAGATGTGAGAAGGAAATTAGGGTTGAAATGGCACGTCTGCACAGAGGAGGCCTGCCAGAACCTTAGCCTGGCACTCATCCCTCTTACATTACGCTGATATAGTTGTCACCAGAGAAAACAGTGCTGTAAGGTAAGCGTGTGTGCATTTATGTGTGTGTGTGTGTGTGTGT
>NW_015624297.1:694540-702357 GCF_001515625.1 Sinocyclocheilus rhinocerous | reverse complement strand
TGCATTTATGTGTGTGTGTGTGTGTGTGTGTGTGTGTGTGTATTCTCTCAGAGCAGTTTTGAGCAAGTGGCTGTACAAGTTGATCAGCTTCAGTGAAGTGGCGTTCACAGTAGTTCCATGCTGACCCATTGTTGTTGTCAATTGATCTGTTGGCATTGATCTGTCCTATCCTCAAATGTGTGTGTGTGTGTGTGTGTATTCTCTCAGAGCAGTTTTGAGCAAGTGGCTGTACAAGTTGATCAGCTTCAGTGAAGTGGCGTTCACAGTAGTTCCATGCTGACCCATTGTTGTTGTCAATTGATCTGTTGGCATTGATCTGTCTTTTCTATCCTCAAAAATCAAAGCCATTTCAGGAAGAGGCTCATCTGTTCTAATAGTTAGCTTTATGATTAGTAATTTTATCACCCAGCAATTTTCTGTCTCATTCTATGTGCTTGTCGAGTGGAAACTGGCCATTAAAAAGAGCCCCAGTCATTGTAGCTTGGAGATGTTAGGAATAACAGTGCAAATTAATCCACAAGTCAGTGCAGTCTTGTAATCCACTCACTATGTTAATTAATCGCTATTTTCCTTGGAAAGGGGATTTATGGGAAGGGTCATTAAATGGCTCAGAGCAATTGACCAGTTTTAGTTGGTGTGTTTGTGGTCCATCACTGACAGTTTTATCCCAGTTCATACCAGTCAAAGCATTCTTCATAGATACATGTGCGTGTTTATGTAGCCAGTTGAGTTTCCCATTATTCGTAATAGTTGTAGCACACATGTTTAACCTTAGCTTTTTTTCCCACTAAATTTAATTAGATTTAGACTTAAGACACACACACACACACAAAATTAAAAAGGATGTTTATTAGAACATTTCTGATTTTCTTTTTTAATTTATTACATGGTGCACCACTCGTTATAAAGTGCCATATCAGACAGTGCAAGATAATAAAAAAGTTACTGAGTGCAAGTTTAATTTCCTTGTTATTCTTTGTATTTATATCATTGCAAAATGTAAACTATATTATCACAGAGCTCTATATAAAAAGTTGGGTATCTGCAAATATACAGTAAATACACGAAAAGTGATATGTACTATATGGCAAATCTCAACTGCTTGATTGTTCATATTGTTACAAAATGTAACTATATTATCGCCCAGCTCTTTATATAATGTTGGATATATTTGTCCAACTTTATCCACATAAATACAGTATACTCACATAGGGTGGTATATAATATATAGCATATCTCAAATGCTTGATTGCTTGTATCGTTACAAAATGTCCAATAATATCCTCGTCCAGTTTCTAAATAAGAGTATAAGGCATGAAGATATTAAGATAGTATAAACATTAACAGTATGGTCTTCTGAAAAGCTGCTTTGAAACAATGTGTATTGTAAGCACACTATACAAATAAATTTGACTTGACTTGGTTTACATGCTTGTCAGAATACTGAAAAATTCATCTTAATACCATTCCCTATCCCCATACAATTTAGAACAAGTTCCATTTTGAGTTTATTGAATTGGAAATTATTTTGAATGCTTCTGGTTATTTTTTCCCCTCAATAAAACAACATTTTTACATGAAAGTTTAAGTGCAAGAGTGCAGTTCTGCTTTGTCAAATAACAGCTTTTAAAAATACATCATCCTAGAAAGATATCCTCAGTATGTGACTGCAATGGATTGGTAGTAAGTACCAAATCAAATGCAAATCATAGTGCATTTGCAATTACACAAGAGCTGAAAGCTCAGATGTTGAAATGAATATTTAAATACTACTTTTCAAAAACTTGGAATAAATATGTTCTTTCTTATGTGGATTTTATAAATGTTGAATGTTGAAAGAAGTTTCTTATGCTTACCAAATAAATAAATAAAAAATACAGTGAAAACAAAAATAGTTTTCCTATTTTATGTAAAAATAAAAAATATCTATTCCTGTGATGGCAAAACTGAATATTCAGCAGCAATTACTCCAGTCTTAAGTGTTACATGATCCTTCAGAAATCATTTTAATATGCTGATTTGTTGCTCAGTTATTATCTATTATTATTGGTACTTCATTATTACTTATTATGGTTGTTATTGTTATTGGGGAAGTCGTGGCCTAATGGTTAGAGAGTCGGACTCGTAACCCAAAGGTTGCGGGTTCGAGTCTCGTACCGGCAGGGATTGTAGGTGGGGGGAGTGAATGTACAGCGCTCTCTTCCACCTTCAATACCACGACTGAGGTGCCCTTGAGCAAGGCACCAAACCCCCAACTGCTCCCCGGGCGCCGCAGCATAAATAGCTGCCCACTGCTCCGGGTGTGTGTTCACAGTGTGTGTGTGCACTTAGGATGGGTTAAACGCAGAGCACTAATTCCTAGTATGGGTAACCAATAACCATACTTGGCCACATGTCACGTCACTTTCACATTATTATGATCAATGTTGGAATATTTTTGCTGCTTAATGTTTTTGTGAAAACGGTGATTCTTTTATGAATAGAAAGTTTAAAATATTTTTTTTGAAACATTATAAATGTCTTAACTGTCAATTTTGATCAATTTAATGCACATGCATGTATTAACAGGAATAAATCACATTTTAAAATAGAAAACAGTTATTTTAAACTCTAATACTATTTCACAATGTTACTGTTTTTTAACTGTATTTTCTGTATCACTGCAGCATTGGTGAGCATAAGAGTTTTTAATCCTTAATTATTCCAAACCTTTGACTCTAAGTGTATATTTTATAGCACGCAAGTACAGTATATAAAAAAGAGCCTTGCTATTTTATAAGCCTTTCACAGAGCCTTTCTATCCATATATCTATGTGTCTCTATGTACTGCTAATGCATTTCAAGGCCAAGCAGTGTGCAATATTACAGTCTGAGGCTGCTCTTTACTTACAGTAAAAGTTGCAAGGGATTTCCTGAGCTTTCCTGGGGAGCAAAGACGTGATAGATGTGAACACTTCCTCACAGCTTTGTCTGTTCTCTACACAAAAAACAACAAGTAGTTGGGCTACAGATACACAAGCACTTACAAACAGGCACTCAAACAGGAAGTCTTTCAAGATTGGGGCATTTGGTGCCCGTATTAGATGTTTGCTACGCGCAGAGGGAACCGGATAAGGCAGACGACTCACATTTGTTCATGGAGGCATGTAAATGGAGCTCAGAACATGTTTGGAAGGGCATCTAATGAGGAAGCCCATTAGGTATTAATAGTATTTTAAAGGCCTGGGGAGAGGGATCAGGAGGGATAGGCAAACCTTGCCTATTGGATGCCAGACAGGAACTGAGGCGCATTTTGGGTTTATTTAAAATTATAAAAGATTATGAAGTGTAATTACAGTAAAAGTAAATATTAGATGTACCTTTTGTCCATTCCAGATTAAATGTTTTCGATTTGACCAGATTTATCTTAATACCATAGAACATACAAAATCAAATTGCTTCTCCATTATCATTCCGAGATGAAATCCACCTTTTAAGGTTGATTCATCTAAATCCAGATGAATCAGACAGCAGAAGCCGTGTTTCTCTCAGATAGGCGTCACAGTCAGTGGTCCCTTCTAGTCTTTCATACTGCCTACATCCTTTGAAGCTGCATTAGCTTTTACCCAAGATACTGGAAGTTTTTTTTATAGCAGCTGGAGTGGTGGGTCGAGGTCATAGGTTTGGTTCTTTCTTTGCTGTAGAAAGGGGAAGGAGGGGTTTCTGGATGCATCCCCCTTTTTTACTTCCCACAAGGCTCAAAGGATGCTGTGAAATGATTAAAGACAGGATTCAGATGAAAGTGCCCACTGAAGGTAATAGACTGTACACTGGCTGCACTGTGGGATGTGCTTTAGAACAGTTTTTGGTTTTGTTTGATTTTAATGGAATGTATCACAATAGTTGAATGTATATAGCAGGCTTGTGTGGCAGTCAGAATTGAATTGGGAATGCTTTAAAAAATGCAATTTGAATTTGAATGCAAGTAAAATAAAATAAAATTCAAAGAAATTCATTTAACTGTATTTTTCTGTTCCTTTACAAAATGTTTTTGAAAGACGTCTCTTATACTCACCAAGACTGCATTCATTTTATATAAAAACTGTAAAAAATATTAATATTGTGAATATTATAACCATTTATTTTTCCATTTTAATCTATTTTAAAATAGTTTTAGTTTCAGTCTTTACTTCAGTCTTCTGTGTCACATGATCCTTCAGAACTCATGCTGATATGCTGATTTGGTGCTTAAGAAACATTTCTTACTATTATCAATGTTGAAAACAGTTGTACTGCTTAATATTTTTTATATTATTAAGTGTTAATTCCCCCCCTTCAAAAAAAGGAAAGAAAGAAAGAAAGAAAGATAGAAAGAAAGAAAGAAAATGATGTTGGATTTTAGCTTTCAGACGTTATAGAGTCTTGCATCTGTTTTTCAAGCCCATGCACCCAAGGACTATCAAAAGTACATAATTCTTCCACATTTACATTTCATCCCCCTATCTCTTCATCTGGGCATTCCTCATTTTTTAGATGTGTGGCTTGGTGTCAAATTGATCATGGAGACCAGCTTTGAAACGAACAAAATCACAAACAAATGAAAGGAGGGATCGATTGCAAGTGTCTCCCAGAATGATGAACTGGCACTTTTGTGAAAAATCAATGGCTTCTCTCTCCACAGGTCTCACGTTATGCTTGTGACTTGCGAGCTCTCCTTGGCCTTAGTTACCCCTACATCTTTTCTCAAATTATGAATTTTAAACACTATGTTTGCCTTTTCTTATATTTGTCTTTCAATCTCAAATGCATGGCAGTTTGATTTGTGCAGAAAGCCCCCAGCAGTAATAGCACATAGGATAAGCCATATAAGGGAGTGCAGCTGGATTTATTTACAGTCATATTGACTTTGCCTGCCTTTATTTGTCTTGCTTTGTGTGGCACATGCTTATTGGCTGCATGTCTTAGAATTCTATTGATCTGCTATATATGTCGCATCTCTGTGGGCAAGCCTTTATTAACAGAATCCATAAAACAGGCACATGGCATTCCCACAGTGTGCTCAGATCTCCAGAATCTCTTTTCGTATCATTCATAATTCATGTGTAACCTTCTAACCTCAACCTCAATCTAACATGAATACGTTATTGACTTCATTATAGATTAACATGTTTGCTAATTCTGTGTACTAATGTGATTGCACCTGAAATGAAAGAGCCATTATGGTAATTTATTTTAGCTTGCCTGTTTAAAAACATCTTGACAGCATGCACATTGAGTTTATGGATGGGATATCTTTGTAAGAGACAAAAGAAAGGGTCAATGTGGTTTGAAGCTGACAAATAATGGTTCTGAGAAGATAGCAGATAACATAATGTACCGTTTTCTTTTGTGCAGCACTTTAGTAAAGTTCAGTCTTCAGTAAAAGCATTATTTTCTTTTCTTCCTTCCAAAGAAAATCAGTCTTAGTCCCAATTTGACAGCAGACCTATCTCTGATTTTTGTATTTGTGTGTGTGCGCACACAAGAGAATTGAAAGAGAGAGAGTGAGAGTGACGGTTTGCCTATCAGTTATGTGAGATAGAGGGAAATCTTTGACAGCTTGAGAAAGTTCCTTCAGTTTCATCAGTGGTGGGAGAGCATGCTGTCACAAGGAAATCTACAGGCTTAAACAGGTATCCATCACAGAGAGAGAAAGAAGAGTGAGATGTGTGAAAATGCTATTTCCAATCTAAAACAATCGCAGAGGACACAAGAAAGGATTATCTGTTCATCTGTAATCTTTCAAACATCCTTCCATTATAGAGTTTGCAGGAAACAAAATTGGAAAAGGAAACATAGTTCTGTTTATATATAGCAGATATGCAGTCCTGGTTTTGTCATAAAAGCAGCGCAGTTCCTGAATTGCTAACCTGAAAACTGAAACTCAGAACAGGCCTACAACAAACATAATTATTAGAAATACTTGGCTTAGTCTGAAGCAGTATTGAGGAGTACCAACGCATTAGCTCTTCTAATTCAACTACATTTTTTAGTAGAGTGACAGTATCTCAGATATTTTCAAAATAGTGAAACTTTTCCAGTAACAAGCTACCTTTTCCGACAAGCAGTAGTGTATGGCACTGCCTTTTTTTCTCCTCTTTTTTTTCACATTGTACTGTAGGCTATATAGCCATTCAGTGTGTAGTCCTAAAACATGGAACAGAATTTTTTCAGCTCTGGTAACATTTACAAATGATATTGCTCACTTAAAGAGATAGTCCGTCCAGAAAATGAAAATTACTGTCATTTATTCACCCTCATGTCATTCCAAACCTGTATGACGTTCTTTCTTATGTGGAACACAAAAGAAGACGGTTTAAAGAATCTCAGTGCTTAAGTATTTAGTTAGTATTTGTGTGTGTGTGTGTGTGTGTGAGTGTGTGTTGTGTTGGATGTAGATGAGTTTGTTTCTTCATTGGAACAGATTTGAAGAAATTTTGCATTACATCACTTGCTCACCGATGGATTCTCTACAGTGAATGGGTGCCATCAGAATGAGAGTCCAAACAGCCGATAAAAGCATCACAATAGTCCATAAGTAATCTACACGATTCCAGTGTGTGTTTGTAAGAAAAAAATTTGTTTAATAAAGATATTTTTTTAAATACTGTTCTGGATTGTTTTCACTTGTAAATGATGTTTTATCTGTGCATATTTTTCTCCTGATTAGATGAGACAATCGTATTTTAGGAGGAAGCAACATTTTGAAGTTAAAAATGTTTTAATGATCGATTAATTTTGGATTTACTACTAACATGCAACTTTTCACTTCAAAATACATTTATTGATGGACTGGAGTCATGTGGATTACTTTGTGGAATGATGTTTTTATGAGCTGTTTTGACTCTCATTCTGATGGCACCCATTCATTGCAGTGGATCCATTGGTGAGCAAGTGATGTAATGCTACATTTCTCCAAATCTGTTCTGATGAAGAAAATCATCTATATCTTGGATGGTCTGAGGGTTAGTAATTTCAGTTTTGGGGGGTAAACCACATTTGTTAGTAGCCTGTTGTGTTGCCAACATACTGTAACTTTCAAAAGAGTAGCTTGACTGTAGTCAAACTTGTTTCTTGGTTGTAGTTTGCCTCTGGTCTGTAGATGCAGACATCCTACATTGAATAGTGCCATCATGACAAACCTGCAGATGTGTGAATCTGGAATTGCAAAATTACACAGGTATCAGGAGAACTAAATGCTGTAAAAATTGTAAACTTATTGTATGCTATGAGCAACTATACTGAACCAATTATTATAGAGTTTTTTTTTTCCCCAAGGTTGCAGTTTTTCTTAGTCGGCTGAAAATAATAAAACCATCTCCCTCTAGGGCAATGTAAACAGAGAGCTCATAAAAAATTGCAAAGTGATTTAAACTATCCAGCTTCTCAAAAAGAAATGGATAGGATGATATTGTCCTTACACTGGGCAAATATCCATATGGATTTACAAATTCCCTGAAGCAAGGTCCAAAGCTAATTACAGCCATACAGTGTGAAAACAAATCAGGGGAAGTTGAGTGTGTAAACAGAGGTCAGTGCTGCTTTATCAAACAAAGACAGTTAATTGGGTAAGAACGTCTCTAGGTTACGTATGTAACCATGGTTCCCCGAGGGAACGAGACGCTGCGTCGAAGTCGCTTTGGGAACGCCCCTGCGTGACCGCGTTCTGAAGCACATGTCAAATCAGTCCAATGGAGTAGCGAGACGTCACGAGCGGGGTGACGTAAGCACCAGAAAGTATAAAAGCGCATCCGGCAGAGCGCAAACCAGCTTCGATGAAGTAGCGCCTGCAGGGATGC
>NW_015624297.1:679006-694525 GCF_001515625.1 Sinocyclocheilus rhinocerous | reverse complement strand
AGCTGACCGTGCATGCTCCGCTCCCAAACAAACGACACACAAATCGTGTGTATCCCCCGCCGCCAGATATCGTGGGCAGGGAGGAACACAGCGTTTGTAATGCCGTTCGCTCGCCATATACTTTTTCATGATTGTTTTTTATATATGCTTGTGCGGACAGACAACAGTAAATAGACAGACACATATATTTAGCGCTACTGAAGAGCAGAAGCTGGTTTGCGCTCTGCCGGATGCGCTTTTATACTTTCTGGTGCTTACGTCACCCCGCTCGTGACGTCTCGCTACTCCATTGGACTGATTTGACACGTGCTTCAGAACGTGGTCACGCAGGGGCGTTCCCAAAGCGACTTCGACGCAGCTCGAGTTCCTGAAGGGGAACTGTTCTGCTAACAAGTCACACAAGTTTTTCTCTTCTTGAACTCATTGTGAGACTTTATACAGTGTAAGGAGAATTGAAAGCACTTTTTATGTACTGCAGCATGATTCAAAAATAGACTACATTGTACTTGAACCTGATGTGGAAATATCCTGAAGTCAGTGACTATCAAGAACACTTTCTCTTTCAAAACCTGAGGCATTTTTAGGTATTATGCGGTAGGTGCACTTCTGATGCATAGACTGTTCCAAAAGGAAAGCAACTTAATGTTACCTCCTAAGATAGCTTGTTTTAGCCAAATTCAATAACATGCATCTTTCATAATCCCAGAATGCTCAGTGAAAACATAAACCCAAGATAATACATGAGCCAAGAGAAAGGCGGACCAAAAGTTTAAAAGTTTGTGGTCTGTAAGACTGTTTCATGTATTTGAAAGAAGTCTCTTATGCCCATCAAGGCTGCATTTATTTAATTAAAAATACAGTAAAACAGCAGTATTGATTAATGTTATTACCGTTAAAAACTAATATTTTCTATTTTATTCATTTTAAAATGTAGTTTATTTTTGTGATGGAAAAGCTGAGTTTTCAGCAGCCATTACTGCAGTCTTCAGTGTCACATGATCCTTCTGAAATCATTCTAATATGCTGATTTGGTGCTCAAGTAATATTTTTTTTATTACTATCAATGATGAAAACTGAATAACATTTGTTTTGAAAGCATGATACATTTTTTCAGGATCCTTTGATGAATAGAAAGTTCAAAAGAGTAGCATTTATTTGAAATATAAATCTTTTATAACCGTATAAATGTCTTTAATTTTCATCAGTTTAATGCATCCTTGCTGAATAAAATGATTAATTTCTTAAAAAAATAAAGTAGTGTATTTCATTCTAAACTAAAAAGCACCAATAAAACATAGTTTAGTGCAAGTAAAAATGGATTCTTTCAATATTTGTGTATCACATCACTAATAACTCTTATTAAAATCAATTGTGTGTTGAGTCTTCTGTGCAGAGCCATTCCAAATTGCTCTCTTATGAGGTTCCATGATGGTTAAGATGCTGTGTTAGACAGCAACTCACTATGTTTTGGAACAGAGCTCTTCTATTCAAATCACAATATTAATTAAATAAAATGAATGGCTCTTCATATCCACTTACATACAAGTCAAATATTCATCATTTCATTAATTTCTATAGCCATTATATGTTTTTTATTAATCACTTAGAAAGTAATAGACTAATTCAGAACATACTCAGTAAATGAGACATACTGTAAATTGTAGCTTAATGATCAGCACCACGGACAGCTCCCTGCTCTCTTATATTTATTGTCTTAAATTATAATAGGTTTTACTGATATATTAAATCATTATAAGCTCACACACACTGAAGTATATAAATCCATAGTATCCACCAATTCCCTTAGGAAAAATAAATAAGCATTATTTTCTCCTTTGTCTTAAAAATATGTTACTCTCTTCACATCGTTATCGCATTCGCAAGTTCAGCTATATGTCCTAGTTGGTGGGAAGGTGCTGTACATTTACCTGGATGAGCTGTCATTGTTTAAAATCACAGCTCACTTCTTATGCTCTTATTCACAGTTTGGCTCGTCTGTGGAGCCAGCAGTAGCACTTTAAATGAAGAACTCTGACCCTGCAGCTCAGGGTTATCTGTGCCTCTCAGCAATCAGCTCAACGACATTATTTCCCAGTGCTGGCACACATTTACTCTCACCGCCGCTATTGTATAGAATCCTTCAATCTCTATTATAGCTTTATATTATATTTTTTATATTTATATAAACAATCTTTATATTTATATTATAGCTATACACCACTAGCTTTCTATTCTTTCTATTCTATCTACTTGTTTTTCTTTGTTTGTGTGTGTGTGCATATGTGTGTGTGTGTTGTGTGTGTAGTGAGTGAGTGAGTGAGTGAGTGTGTGTGAAGGTGTATATATATATATTTATATACACCTTGCTACGTGTACTGCGTTAGGCTAACCGAGACTTGTCATTTGCACTTATATAGTGTTGCTCTTTTGTTAGTTTTGACTGCTTTTATTGTCCTCATTTGTAAGTCGCTTTGGATAAAAGCGTCTGCTAAATGACTAAATGTAAATGTAAATGTAAATATTATAGGCCGACATATGTTGTTGTGTTTTTCTGCTAACATGTGCAAGTATTCTTTTTGAGATCAAACCCGGAAGGTCGTGTTGGGTATGTTTCTGTTATGATTGGCATGTAGGAATACAGCGTGTGAGGTTTATATACTTCTTGTAGCGATATGTTATATAGAGATCGAAAGACCACAAATAAAACATTTTTTTTCACAGACTAGAAAAATACATGAACTTTGTTACAAAACAAAGTGTGCTGTCTTGCCGCTTGTTGCACACAATGGAAGTTATATTCTAAGACAGCGTCCTAAATTACATTGAACCTCATAAGTGACTTATTATAAGTGATTTATTTATTTATTTATTTTTATTTTGTTTTTGCTGGGATCATCACAATGCAATGACCTGATGTGATGACCTGAAGGGTGAATGTGATATTGTGCCCATAACCCTGGACTCTGTCGTGGCTGTCCTGACTTCATTCAAGAAATATAGATGACTTGTAAGACAGCGTTTTCCTTATAAGCTCTACATATGGTTGGTAATCCGTTATAAAAATGTATTTGTCAATACAGATGCATAATCCATGAGTTCTTACTGGAATTTTTACATCACTTTCTTGTCCATGCATGCAAATGGACAAGTTCCCATGCATCACTGGTGTGGTAATATATGTGCATAATGATGGCCGGTCCACTTTCATCTGAGCACATGAAGCCCATAGCTGCTCAGCTTATTAGCTCATTGAATTAGACCAATCATGAGCCAAATGGAGGAAAGACCGGACACAGTAACATGCAATGCTTATAAATCAGTCTTACTCTCTTTATGTAACATGGCGATTTCAGCTCTTCTTATTACCCAGTTTATCCTGCCACAGTGTACTTTTTCACAGAAATTTAGGGTAAGATTTACTGAAGAAAAGAGGGAAAATTGGCGATGATCTTCAAGGCAGAAAGCTTTTTTAGTTCCAGTGGAGGAATGCAGCCCCTTTAAAAGGAGGCCAGCTTTCTTTAAGGTGTTTTATCTCAAGTCCTTTGCGGGCGGGTGGCGACCGACAGAGCAAGCGGTCATCGAAAAGGGTTGTAGTGCTTCTCCCGACTCGCTACATGACTGGTGCCGGCTAAAGCCACCCTTTTGCCTCACCACTGACTGAGAACACACCATTAACAGAGCCACAGCTTGACAAGAAAAAATGAAGAGAGCTATTTTCTGTGGCCTCGAGTGCCAGGCTGAATAATGAGCAGACATTCTTTCTCTCTTCCCCCTCCACGGATTCACTCCTCCTTGTGAGAGTCAGAGAAGAGTGTTTCTGTCTCTTCCCCCCTTTTTTTTCTTCTCGCTCTCTCTTCCTGTGCCCTAATCTGTGACTTCTTTTCCTAGGAAACCAGGGCAGGAACAGACTGTGTGTGCACATCACATTCAACATCTTTGAGTGGTGAATTAGATAAATGTCTAGTGTTGTCTGATTTATGGATTTGAGGATCAGATATTTTGCATCCAGAATGTCACAAACATTCATACTGGAATCAAAGTAGGTGTCTTACAAAATAAGAATCTTGTTTTGTTTTCTAATGGGAAAGAAAGGTCAAAAAATGAGCTTTAATGTCTCAAGTGTTTCTCATAGACAGCAAAATATGAAATAAATCTTACTCTGGTGAGATTCACTCACTCAACAACATTTCAGATTGTGTTCAAATTGGCAAAGATACCTAAGTCTGCATTAAAAAAAAGTTGAAATTACTTGTACTGCCAACTAGATACAATGTTTACTTGCTGCTTTAAATTTTTGAGTTGAATTGGGTGGAAATATTTATACATTTTAATTAAAATGGTAGATTTCCATTAAGTGAATGAGCAATATTGTTATCCTCTGGGTGTATTGATGGAGTCTAGCGAGTATATAAGCACTTCAAAGGTTACAACACACATGTTCACACACACAAAGACACTAAGAGAAATAAAAGGGCATTAGTCAGATCCTATATTCTCGAAGTGGCTGTGTTCCCTGCAGACACCTCTTCCCCTACCCTTGAGTGCTAATAAAATTATGTGAGGACCCGTCTGCTGTGCAGGCAGCGTGAATTCACAGCCAGAGAGCAACCGATGAACCGCCATGGGTGTTTTTTCCTCATTGTGTTCGTATTAGATTCCGTGTACAGATGTCTGAGTGTGTTCAAATGTGAATTTGCTTTTGTGTCTGTGACTCGTGAATGCAGCTGTTCATCTCTTTCTCCTGTGTAAACATGTTGTTTGTGTTAATATTTGTCTCCGAATGAGTTGGGATACGAGCGTGCGCACATGAGGGAAAGGCAACTGCAGCAGTAATAGTTCAGCTGGCTGTTAGCTTAGGCATGGGGTTTGTGATATATGGTTATGGCCATTCACTGAGAGCCAATTAGGCCTCCTCTGTGTTTGAGCACTATGGAATCCCATAATACACTACTCTCCAGAGCACCCACGGCTGCCTCCTCCAATGAATAAAGAACAGAAAATAGAATTCTCAACGGGAGGATTTGGTAGCTCATGTTTACTCACTCGTCACAGCAACAGTAAATGAGCAATGTTCTTCTCTTCTTTTTGTTTCACATAGATAACAAGCCATTTTCTATGGATCCACTGATCGTCATCTTCTCAAACCACAAGGCTCGTTCCTACAAGCCCATCTGAGTCCTGCAAGCAGGTAATTTGTGTTTAATTTTCATTTTTGTCCATGCTTTTTTTGTTCTTTTGAATTGGAGTCCAAACTTGTTCAGACTGCATTTGCTGTTAATCACACCACAACCTTCCTGCTTTAATCTGCCATTGTTATTTACAAAAGGAGGGGAGAGAAGAGAACAGAGGATCTGCTGTTATACAGAATCAAGCACAGGCTTTTATCCTTTCAAACACCAGCAACAATTGTAAGACAGTCTGACCTCTTTTCTGATGCTGATTAGTGTGGTATTTGAGCTGACATTAAACATGGTGCAGTAATTATGCTAAAAGGTAACAGAGAGGTAAATGCAGCGAAAAGAGGCTCTTCATTCTGATTCACTTTATAAACTCCATGGTCGGGTTAAGTGGTGGACTCTACAGATATGCAGCGGTTTCCAGATAAGGTATTAGAATTAAAGTAAGAAATCTCTATCTATAGCAGCCATTAACTTGTCCATAAAAGCAGTTTTGTGAGATTTCGTCTTAGAGCATTATTTTAAAACTTTGCATCAAGTTCAACGGTGCAGTAAATGACTCAATACCAGGAGCAATTCATTAGCAGTAAATGTGGTTATAGCCTGCCTTTTAAAGGAAGTTGCTAAAATAATTTAGATTATGCTGTGAACTAAAAGATGAAATATTAAGTTTAACACAATGACTGTTAGTTTTGCTTCTTTCTTTTGAGGGGCCTTGTGGCAGTCCTGGTTCAGAAAAGGCATCAAAGAACGAAAGAAATAAAAAGTGCTTTAACAGCTAAGTATTTCCTTAGCGGTAGATAAAAAGTGGAACAAATAGCTTTGTGTATAATTTTGTGTGTGTGTCACACTATAATGGGTGTAATAATCCAAAAGCCAGAGAAGACAACGAAGAAGAGTTCAGTATCTTTTAATTATCCAAATAGTAGGGCAAAATCTACACATTCATGCTAGCACAAACATTCTGAGTCCGGAAATCAGAAAGAGACAGGGCAGAATAAATACACAGCAGTTAAGGGCTTAATTGATGAAGGGCAGGTGAAACAAATCAAATCAAGACACATGAGGAGAAACTAGGTCACAGACGACATAAACACATCAAAACCGTTACAAAGTGTGTGAAAGTAAAAGTGAAGTGACGTGTGGCCACGTATGGTGACCCATTCTCGGAATTCGTGCTCTGCATTTAACCCATTCAAGTGCACACACACAGTAGTGAACACACACACACGCACCATGAACACACACCCGGAGCATAGATATATATTATTATCTTCATTATTATAATGATTATTATTTGTTTAATAAACCATAATAATATTTGTGATTTTTCTAACCATTATTAAGACTTTTTTTTTACATATAACTTTAATGCATTTATTATTATTACTTATTAAAATACTAGTAACACCAAGATCAGGGTTTGATTAGAAGGGAACACACATTAGCAAAATGTATAAGTAAGACACATGACTAAGACTACCAATCAGAACATGACACAATGAACAAGAGAACCAATGGCATGAATACATGAGGGCAAGGGAAGCATGACACAAACAGGGACCATGACTAAACTCCAAAATAAAAGACATGAAAACATGAACAAGAAACACAACCCAAAACACCACATTACAGTTGAATATGATTGCCTATAATAAAAGCATAGATAAAAAAAAGCATATGCCAAATGCATCATGCGTGTAAGAACACTAGACTCCAAATCCTCAAAAAACCTTCAGTTTGAATAGGCTTTACACTTCTAGACATTAACAGTCCATTTTCATGAGATGCATATTCCACTATACTTTTAGTGAACAAAGACAGATTTCAAAACATGCATACATGCATACAGCAGGCTGCAAATGAGAACGAGCTGTGGTGGGCTAATGAATGATAGGCACTTGAAACTGTGAAGAAGATGGTACGGATGTACAGCTGGCAGAGGCAAACACTGACGTGAGTGAACATTAAAGATTCATTCAAACAGCTGTTCCTTATCCAGGACAGCACGATCCACCACCATGTGCTCTGATTCTGAAACAGAAGAGTGCAGGAAGCAGGGGTGAAAATTTGACTAAAGCTCAGGGTATTACACAAGCAGCAGAGTCAGCCGAGAGATCTGTCTGCGCACTGTCTTCAGTGATTGAAGGGTTTACCTCATACTGAAAAACATGAAATCCATGGATTGAGAGTTGAAAACTATGACAGCGGTATTTCAAGATTCTGTGCTTGAATCTGACACACAGTAAAGTTCAGGCTAAAATTTAGAGTGAACTGAGGATGAACAGAAAGACCATATTTGTGTCTCTGTACAGTTTTCCTCTTCCTGCTTTATAGTTTGATTATTTAGCCAGATATTTACTTTGGAAAAAGTCCCGTAAAATACAGCTCCTTAATTATCATTATCAAGTCACTCTTAGGACTAGTTCTCTGATGCCTTTTGCTCTAAATGCTCAGGAGTGTTATTAGCCTGTTTTTTTTTTTTTTAATAATTGCTTTTCTTCAGTAATTCCCAAGTTAGTATCAGTTTTCTTATGTAAGTGGTCTTGGCTTCATTTAGGTGAGTATAGGGTGTTTTACATGTTAAACTGTAACCACAAGTTCTCAGTTCATTGTCAGTGGGAGAAAGATGACAAAACAGAGGCGGCACTGAAAGCTTGCCAAACTAGCAAACATAGAGATACAAGATATAAAAAGAGATGTTTTGAAGAATGTGTCCGTGTTTTTTATCCATTTAATGTTGTTTTGGACTCCTTTTACTTTTATTGAATGGACAAAAACAGTTGAACAATTCCTCAAAATATCTTCTTTTTTCTCATAGAAGTAAGTCATACAGGTTTGGAAGTATATGAGGGTCAGTAAATATGACAATTTTCCTTTAATATCATGATTGGAAATATTAAATCTGTTGTGAATGCTAATATTTGATATTTTAGCTGAAAATGTTCTCAAAAATATTGACAGAAATACTTTTTTAGAAGCTTTTTTCAACAATGTATACATTATAGCAGCTATACCAATCTCATTTTCTTCAGAGTGGTTGAAAGTACAAGCTAACTTGAAAATAGCTAACAGTCAACAATGAATTTTCCTCTCCTCTATTATTTTTTCATAACAAATCAAACAGCTTTTATGTGGTTACTTCAGAGAAGTCTAAGATTGCTCTAGTGCTCTATGAGGCATTCACTACAATGAATGAGAGAGCAATTTGCAGATTAATGTCTGGCCGCCAATCAAATTTGAGTTGTTTCATTAATTTGGTTAATTTTATTAGCTATCACTTACTGTACATACAGAACACAATTTTTTACATTAGTCATCTCATTCAGAGCAGCATGTTTCCATTTGCTAGCAGTTAGCTAATGCAGTAGAAGTAGTGTATGGAAAAGCTTGTGCACAAAAAAAGGTGGCAAGATCGCAAACAAACATCACTTGTCACGAACTGTGTAAAATTAATCATCTTCTCATCCTCGTCATCATCTTTTCAAAATCATGTCATTTGAAATATTAATTTTTTCTGTTAAACGCAAAAGGAGACATTTAGCACAATGCTTAGATTACTGGTTTGAATGAAAGGAAAGCTCCCAAATTAAATGTTATTCACTGAGTATTGTTATTCACTGAAAATATTGCCTTCTGCCATTTTGAACAACACAAGGGTGAGTAGATGAGTTAAATCAAATGAAAAATTGTGTTTTTGATTGGTCCAGACGCTACAGCATTTTCGTTTTTGCGTGATCTATTCCTTTAATGGTCTTGCAGAGTAACATTTACCCTCACAAAATTACAAAATGACAAATTCAGCATTGCGCATCTTCTGAAACAACATGCCCCTTTTTGCCAACATAAAACTGACTTGCTTATAGCTTTTCTCAGACTTTACCGGATATAATAATTTCCTGGAAGACATATGTTGTCCTTTATCCCTTGACCTTGGTGAAAGGAAAATGCTTTTATCTGTCAGCAACACAAAACACATACCTTCCTTGCAGAATCTCAGCCACGCAAAATAATCAGCCAAACAGGAGAGCTAATCCCGCTGGAAATCACGGTAATAAGCCCACCGTCCCCTTTTGAAATAACAGCTGCTTATGTTTTTCTAATGGAGAAGTGCCATCACAAGCCGTCACTTCTCGTTCATCAGCAGCTGTTAGCTGTGACTGGAGGTGCTGAGAGAAATCGGCATAATATTTGTGTGCTGTGTGCAGAACCAGATCTTCTAGAGACGAGAGCTGTACAGATTTAAGGCCATGACCCTGCAGAAATGATGCTTCTGTCTCGTCACCCTCACACCTGGATTTTGAGGCGAGGGCAAGGGGCCTGGGTCGGCTTAATAGTGACAACTCTCATGCTGATGATTCTGAGGTGATACATGTGATACGCACCATCTGCCGAGGGGTCAGTGTGCCCTGACAGGGCCTGTTTGAAACATAACGTGTGTCTCCATGTGTCAGAACGAGCGCTTGTATCCCTCAGGCTAATTTGAGACTGGAAGACAGACAGACATATTCTCATCTGCCATTTTTTCTCTGTGCAGCACAGTCGATAATATATGTTGTTGTGTTGTTATTTTTGTCTTCAGCAGAGATTATTTTCTTACATGTCACTGAGTGCATTAAAGGGATAGTTCACCAAAAAATGAAAATTCTGTCATCATCTATTCACCCTCATAGTGCCAAACATGACTTTCTTTTGTCTGCGGAGCACAAAAGATGATATTTTGAAGAATTTCAGTGTTTTTGTCCATTCAGTGTTGTTTTGTTAAAAAAAGAAGCTAATTTGTGACTTTTTATCTCACAATTTGGACTTTCTTTCTTGCAATTGTGAGAAAAAAGTCAGAATTGCAAGATATAAAGTCACAATTATGAGAAAAAAAAAGTCAGAATTGCAAGATATAATCTCAGAATTCTGACATCTTTCTTGGAATTCCGAGTTTATATCTCATAATTCTGTATTCTGTCTTACCTTTTATGATTATTAAAGGGGTCATATGATGCGATTTCAATTTTTCCTTTCTCTTTGAAGTGTTACAAGCTCTTGGTGCATAAAGAAGATCTGTAAAGTTGCAAAGACTAAAGTCTCAAATCCAAAGAGATATTCTTTATAAAAGTTAAGAGTCAACCACGCCTACCTAAAACGGCTCGTTCTAACACGCCCCCACATACCTACGTCACGATGTGGGAAGATTTGCATAATATATATATATTCTTTTATGTTCCACAGAATTAGAAGTCATAGAAGTTTGGCAACATGAAGGCGAGTCTAACTGGAAATGTTCTCAAAAATATTGAAAGAAATGCTTCATGAGCTTTTTTCATCCTCATATATATATAATACATTACGGTGAGTGTACAAGCCAGCTTGAAAGTACTAGCTAACAGTCTACAGTGAAGTTTGCTTTCCTCTTTGGGTAATTTGAGAAGCCACAGCGTGTCTGTCTGCACAATTAAAACCTGGACAAAAGTTAATAAGCTAATTTGTTTTAGTGTTTTATCGATGGAGTGTTCGTGAAGTCAAGCCAATGCAGCTCCGTTCTCATAAATGATTACATTGTTTAGCATTGTGTACGGTTTAATGTAATGCAATGCAAGGATCCAAAATGTGCTCCTTGAGCTCACACGCAACTGCGTAGGCCAGCGCTAAAACAACCTCCATCCCACTATAGGCCAGTTTTAGCGCAAACATCCTAACAAGAGATTTGTCTGACCTCGTTCCCCTGTTGTTTTGCAGCGAGTTTCAGCTCTGCTGCTGTCATTGAGTTTTCCTCAAACAGTGAGGCACGGAGAAGACAGGAGGAGACAGCAGAGAAAATAAGAAACAACGAAATCCCACATGGCGTCATTTCACTTTTCAAACCGATGAGCCTTGCTCGCTGCCCTCTGCTTGGAAAGAGTCAGCGAAAGAGCGAGATTAATGCAGATCATCTGTCATCACCTGGCAGCAGATCAAAAGATCTCATTGGCAGACAGTATTCGAACATCCACTGGAGCTTCTTTTTTCTCACTTGGAGCTGTAGAGGCAGTTTCTCATGCACTGGGTATTGGCTTTAGGTGTGTAGGGAGAAAGGAGAGAGGTGTGAAATGGCACTAGCATTCCTTGGAAAATTTAAAGCAAAAAGAGAGTGATGTTGAGACACACTTATGTTTTGAGACATCAGGGAATACATTTCGTGGCATGCCGAATGTAGATCCCAGAGCAGGGGATTTGGGCAGAATTTGAGTGGGGTACGAGGGTAAGGAGAAGAAGGAGAGAAAATCGTATTCTTCAGAAGAGCGAGAGAGACTCTTGTTCTTTGTTGCGAGAGCTGTACCCCAAGGCTTGTTGCTGTGCTGATGGAGAGGAAGCAGGTCCCTGTGTTGTGCTGCTGCGTTTTCACTCCTTTTTTGTCTTGTTATGCATTTATTTTCAATTTTCTTCTCTTCATTCACCTTGCGATGAGAATTGCCTAAGTGTTTTACAGGTCACAATTAAAAGTTTGTTTCACAGTTCAGTGAATCTTTTTACAGGCAGGTATTTAACATAATTGCCAATTCAGAAATCAGCTCCGGCATCCTCAAATGTTTAATTTAAGAACTAATGCTATACTCAAATATAGTAGCATTATGTATATAACTGTTACAGTAAACTGTTTCTGTTTGCATATGGCAAGAAATTCCCAGTAGGAATACTGTAGTTCCCCCAGAAATAATAATTCTGTCATGATGTTGTTCCAAACCAGAATGGAACACACACACACACACACACACACACACACACAAAAACACACATCAGCTCCAAAAAGGACAAAGAAAAGCACCATAAAAGTGTTCAATACAACCAACTCTTGCTGTATTTTAAGTCTTCTAAAGTCATATGACAGCTTTGTGTGAGGAACCAAATTAAATTTAAGCAATTATTCACTGAAAATCACCTTTGCTGTGACTCAGAATTCAAATTTGGCTTTGAGAATGTGACATTTATGATGTCCTTGATGTCCAACCTGTTCCACAGACAACATATTTGTTTTGAGAAGTAATTTTACTAGTGACTAATAACTTAAATTTTAGTAGTTTGTCATGACATGAGGGTTAGTAAAAAATGACAGAATTCATGACATTTTTGGTTGAACTGCTTCTTTATCTCATTTTGGCAAAGTTAAAATATTTTCCCTTTTGTTTCTTTTGAACATATTTGCTTAAAGTGTTTATTGCACAAATGGAGTCTTCTCAGAGGAATCACTGTTTGAAGTCATTTGGCTTAACCTTACACTGACATTCAAATCTGTAACTTGGAAAATGCAGACACCTGACCAGCAAGAGTGCCTCGTATGATGCGACTGCACCCTGTCTCACCTCTATCTGCAAAAGTAATTATGGCAAATCACCGAGCAATGGCACACTGGATTGGAGAGAAAGCAGCCAATAAAGGTCATGAAAAAAAAACACATCTCTCTTGATATGGAGGAGAGGGTACATTTTCCAGTGGAGTGCTGATGCTCAAGGCCAGGAATTCTCCTTTACCTCGCCGGTCCCCCAGCAAATACTGTTCCTCTGCACAAAACCCTAAAATTCCCCTGAGATGAGACATGACATCAAGTGAGAGACAGAGCTTCAGCGAGGATCATGGGGTGAGAGAAAGGTTGCTGAAACATTGTGGAAAGAGCATGGAAGCAAGTGAGAGGTGAGAAAGGGAAAGGATGAAAGTGTAAGGGAGACTGTGTATTTCTGTGTGTGTTAGAGGTGAGAAAAGAGACAAACTGTCAGGTTTGGTGAAACAAAAGCTGTAAGGGTATGTGCAGCAATGAAACGAGTAGCCCTACAAATTATAATAATGATTGTTTACTCAGAATAGTGATTTAATTTAGATGAGTTAATATGGAGTTTCCTACATTCATTTGATTACTTGATTAAAACAGTGTTTCTCAACCCCGGGGGTCCACAGACACCTAGTGTTCTGTGGTGTAATTGCAAGGGGTCTGTCGAATCATTTAAAAAATATATATATCTGATACCATAAATGTCATGAATCTATTAGTACAGTAGTTCTCAACCTGGAGACCTTAGCAAAAGAGACTCATTCAGTGACTGTAACTGGAGGGAGCATACACTTGTAGAAGCGTTGTGAGGTAAGGGTGTGCGGTTGCAGTGGCAGCTTTGAAAGCCAGTATCAAAGCCTTAAATTTGATTCTGGCAGTGACTGTGGAGTAAATCAGGAGAGGTGTGACGTGGGTCCTCTTTGACTGATTGAAGACTAGACATGCTGCTGTGTTCTGGATCATCTGTAGAGGCTTAGCATGCTGACTGGAAGGCCGGCCAATAGAGATCAGCATATATTAGATGTGTTTATATATATTTTAAATTGACCACTTGAGGTGTACAAAAATGTCATATGTCATAATATACTAATACTTTTATGACATATGTATTATGGCATACAGCATAACTGACCATGGAAAGAGCATGGAAGCAAGTGAGAGGTGAGAAAGGGAAAGGAGTTTTTTTTTCACAGGTTTTGCTGTAGAATTGGGTTTGATTGGCTTCAAATTGGCTTCATGATATAAATAAGCATATTCTGTTTTGCAGCGGCTTGATTATAATTGAATAAATAAACGAAATTCTAAAAAAAAAAAAAATTTTGAGAATCATTTGATTAAAGTACTCTTATACAGTGTAACATGAATAGATTTGTCTGTAGTGCAAATGGCTTTGAATAATATCATGAACTTAAATATTGCCTTTTATTAGGCAAAAACTTTTCTTCATTGCGTTGATCATTTTAGAAGAGAATTCTGGTTTTGCTAGGCCACAGCACACAGTCACAGTGAGTCTGTCTCTATTCTGACCTCTGGCATCTACTGGATGTTGACCTTCAGAGTGTGGGGATTGACCAGGCAAGCTGCCCAAAACCATCCGGCTGCCGGCTGGCCCTTTCCCAAGGAGACTCGATCCAACGGATTATCCACCCAAGCTCCAACACCGGCCGCCCTTCAGATGCAAGGACTGGAAAAACAACAACCTTTTCTTGCTATGGGCCAGTCTTAGGGATTGATTGTTTAAATGAAGTGCTCCCGGGGGTGAGCCTTTAGAAAGTAGGGCTCATAGACTGATGGAAGACACAATCAAACTGTAGTGTTACACTAACAAAATAAAGCGATAGTTAACCCTAAAATGAAAATCATCATAATTTTCTTACATTCATGTTGTTTCAAACCTGTATGACTTTCTTAATTTTTTGGAAAACAAAAGGAGATATTTTTAGATGTCAGTGTTGTTTTAGACCCCTCTGACTTTCATTGTGATTAAAATCTGTTTAAATATTCTTCAAAATGTCTTTTATGTTCTGCAGAATAAAGAAAGTCAAACAAGTTTGGAACAAAATGAGGGCGAGTAAATGATGACAATATATGTGTCAGGATTGGACCTGTTTTGTCATGCGTTTCGGTTCCTGTTTTGCCTTATTTGGTCATGTTCCTGTCCTCGTTTAGTTTGATTTTGTTCCATTGATGTCACCTGTGTTCCCCAATCATCCCCAGTATAAAAGTCCTAGTCTGTTCAGTTTGTGTTGCCCTCCTTCGCCCGGAATATCTCCTCCTCCTGCTGGAGCAGGGGGAGAGATCGCTCGAGGACCATACTAGACTGTTCCAGCTGCTCGCTAACACCACCAGCTACCCGGACGACGCGCTCTGTGTGTTCTACGACGCAAGTTTAAACACCGCGTGCAGAGCGCCGTCGTTCGAAGATGGTCCTCGAGCAGATTTCACCGCGTTTGTGGAATGGATTCTGGCGAGAAAAGAATGGCCTCTCATCGTCACATCGCCAGATCCACTCCGGACCTAGAGCCCAGCCCACCATCACCCCGCTGTGCGGAGCTAAAGCTCGAGCCCAATGAGGATGGAGAGCCAATTCTCGCCGCGATCTAGGCTCCACCTCGGCTCCTAGCTCCCTCGCCTCCACCGTCATGCATCGATCCAGCAGCTCCACCGGGCTCCCTCGTCCCTCCGGCTCCGCCTTGGTCGGGCGTCGACCCGCCATCGCCTCAGGACTCCGCTCCTCCGGCTGCACCTCGTCGCTCCGTCCTACCGGCTCCGTTGCGCTCCTTCCTCCCGCCAGCTCCACCTTGGTCCTCAGTCGCTCCGGCTCCGCCGCGGATCTCCGGATCTCCGCTTCCACCTCGGTCGCCAGAGACCTCGGGCTCCACCCTGGCCCCCCGGATCCTCGGCATCCCCCTGGCTCGTTGGCTCTCCGTCTCCGCCTCGGGCTCCTCCACCACCTGCTCCGCCGCCGTTGGTCGGCCCCATGGAGTCGGTGGACATTCCTCCTCCATGGCTCCTCCCTCCGTCGGCTCCACCGTGGGCCGCTATTAT
>NW_015624297.1:654972-672531 GCF_001515625.1 Sinocyclocheilus rhinocerous | reverse complement strand
ACCCGCCATCGCCTCAGGACTCCGCTCCTCCGGCTGCACCTCGTCGCTCCGTCCTACCGGCTCCGTTGCGCTCCTTCCTCCCGCCAGCTCCACCTTGGTCCTCAGTCGCTCCGGCTCCGCCGCGGATCTCCGGATCTCCGCTTCCACCTCGGTCGCCAGAGACCTCGGGCTCCACCCTGGCCCCCCGGATCCTCGGCATCCCCCTGGCTCGTTGGCTCTCCGTCTCCGCCTCGGGCTCCTCCACCACCTGCTCCGCTGCCATTGGTCGGCCCCCTGGAGTCGGCGGCCATTCCTCCTCCATGGCTCCTCCCTCCGTCGGCTCCACCGTGGGTCGCCATCATGGCTATGGCCTGGGTCCTGCTTGGTTCCTCCTGCTCCGGGCCCCTCCTGTCTCCTCCCTCCTTCGTTGCCTCACTGGTCTCTGTCTGCCGGCCCCCTCCCGGGTGTCCGTCCTCCTCCTGAGCCTTCTCCCTAGCTTCAACCTATGCCTCCCTCTGTTGTTGCCTATGGTGCGAGGACGCACCTTCCGAGAGGGGGGCAATATGTCAGGATTGGACCTGTTTTGTCATGTTTCAGTTCCTGTTTTGCCTTATTTGGTCATGTTCCTGTCCTCGTTTAGTTTGATTATGTTCCATTGATGTCACCTGTGTTCCCCAATCATCCCCGGTATAAAAGTCCTAGTCTGTTCAGTTTGTGTTTGTCAGGTCTACTCGTTCTCAATGTGTGTTGGCTCAAGATCCCATTGTGGATTATCTCCTGTGTTTCTTGATTAAAGACTGTTAAACGTTTCCTCGTGACTCCAGCATGTTCCCTCAACAGCGTAGCGTGACAATATGGTTAAACTATTAACTTTTTTGGTTAAACTATCCCTTTAAAGATGCTTTCAGTATTTTGTGGGAATAAATAAAAACCAGTACTAGTTATGTCTAGATAGATTTGCTGGTCAGGAGTGATACGTTTATTCAGATTTGAAGGGAAATTGTATTTTAATTGGTTTTGAACAAAATATTATTTAATTTAGATTAAATGTACTTAGTTTTGCAGAAAGGTAAAGAAGGGCCCTCTAGAGCTTGAGACTCCTTAGGGAATTTTAATGAGCTACCCAGACCACACTAAAACACGAAAGCCTATCAATCTATAAATTATATCAATTATAGCCTCAAAATTTGCATTTCAAAATCTGTTTTCAATAGCACATTAAAAATCTTCCTCAGATGTGCAAATCAGCTGATGCTAATAGATTCTGAAGTATATCTAATTAAGATAATGAGAGCTTTGATGTCCCATGTCAGAAAGTACAACTCCGCAGCTGAGCATCTATATGCATAAAAAAAACAGCCAATCCATCTCCCCATGAAAACAAGTCCTTGTGCAGCTCTTTTCCCCTACCTTCAACTTAGTTTTTTCAGGGAAAGTGAGAAAGGTTTGTTTCAGAGAAAGAGGTCATGACTACAGCTCCTCTCCATATTCATTTGACCTCTCTTTCTTTATATCCGACTGAGAGAGTGCTGCTACTGTACAATGAATATGCAATAGCCCCGCCTCACACGCTGCACTGTCCTTCATGGATGATAAACAGACTGCAGAAATTATTATAACTAGTTATGATTAATTATTCATATTTCCCATGAGCTGATTCGCTACACTAGTATCATAATGTTGGAAAAGAATTACACACTTAGCTTTAACCGTGAAATTAAAACACTTATCAACCATTTAGAAAAACATTACAAGCATTTTTTCACAATACTCACAGTAGAAATCCTGGAATGCCTTGGACAACTTGATGTTTAATGTAACTTTCGTGTTGGCCCATTAATATATTAATACATATGCTGACATATGCCTGCTAGTTTTATCAGCCAAGCCATTAGTTACATAACTAATTTATTTTTCATACAATATAGTGAAATAATATTACAATTTAAAATAACTGTTTTATATTTTAAAATGTCATTTATTCCTCTGATGGCAAAGCTGAATTTTCAGCAGCTATTACACCAGTCCTCAGTGTCATATGATCCTTCAGAAATCATTCTAATATTTGTATATATACACTTACACATTTGAATTTTAAATAATTTTTATTTCTTTTAAAATATACTGATGTGACGAAAAGGCAGTCATGACACCCTGTTCGAGGTGTTCCAAGTGTACATACACAAAACCTCTCTTTCTTTATATCCGACTGAGAGAGTGCTGCTACTGTACAATGAATATGCAATAGCCCCGCCTCACACGCTGCACTGTCCTTCATGGATGATAAACAGACTGCAGAAATTAATTTACATTTGTATTGACAAGAGATTTCTCCAATTTAATCACCTTATTTTCTCATTTGTAGCTTTACTCAAAGTCAGCCTACTTTTCACTGCTTTTTTTCTTTTCTTCCAAGCTGGCCCATTTCCATTTAAATTGAATAGGACACACGTTCTTAATGTGACAGATATTTTTTAAATGGCTATGATGGCTTGAACAAATCTCAGCATCATTGGGAGTTCAGAAGAAATGCTGGCGCCACACTTTTTCTATTTGTTTTGTAATCCAGGTGGGTTTATGTGTTTTCAATGAGCTGAATTGGAATTTTTCATCTATGTAATGCTATATTTGCCTGAAAGTGTCTTGGAACTCAAGTGTGACAGTTTTGACTGTCATGTGCATCAATACCATTAAAGTGTGTGATTTCTGAATCATTAGCATAGCCAGGTGACTGTTTTCAAGCAGGTTTCCCCTGAACACACACCCTGTCTTGCATTGGTCAAGCCAAACAGATAGCCCTGCCCCAAACTCATGCCATTGGTTGAGCCACTGTTGCTATGTTGCCTGCAGTGTTTACACTTTTTATGGTACATGAATCTACAAATGGCTTATTTACAGTTATCTGCAACTGAAATGGCAGCTAGTGTAGCGTCTGGAGCATTCACTAGACTGGACTTCCAAGTACGACTGGGACCATCCACATGGGTTGTTGAGGGTGACAGAGCTTTTATCGTTCCTAAATGTGCCAAAATTAGTCAGAGGAAGAAAAAGGAAGCTGCCTAGCTTTTGAAGAATTAATAAGGCTGTCTCATTTAAATGTGCACAGCGTCTGAGACAGCCTCTGAAAGTCCCAGTTTTACATTTTCTTGACAGTGCCTTTGACGAGCGCTGATAACGTACAGCAGCTCCCAGGGAGCTCACATCTTATAATAAAGAGTTTGGCGGCGGAGACGAACTCTGCTGATCCAAGCTATGCATTATTATGTGTCTTCCTAGCAGAAAAGCAGCTCCCATTTATGCCTCCCACTATTTTTACACTGTTATTATGGCTGAACGTTATCCGACTGTTCAAATGCCAGCCTATAAGCACATACTGCTTTTGTTCTGCAGGAATGGTTTACATGAGCGATGGTATTTAATGCCTGTTTGGTATCTGGCTTATACATTTAAGATTCACCATATTAGCACCATCTTCTGTGCAGCCGTTTTAGAAAAACTTCCTAAGTGCCTTTCCTTAAAGGGTTAGTTCACCCAAAAATGAAAATTAGGCTGCGTTTTACTCACCCTCGAGCCATCCTAGTCGGAGTTATGTTAAAAATTGTCTTTGATCTTTCAAGCTGTTTAATGCCACTCAGCGGGTGTTGCATTGCTTCAGTCCAAAAGAACTTAAATACAAATCGCCCATCCATAAAAAAAAGTGTCTCACACGGCTCCGGGGGGTGAACAAAGGCCTTCTGTAGCGAATCGATGCGTTTTTTGTAAGAAAAATGTCCATATTAAAAACGTAATAATCACTTGAATCTAGGCCTGTCACGATAACAACTTTTTGTTGTGCGATATATTGCCCCAGAAATAATTGCAATAAGCGATATTATTGTCATTTTAAAGACCATTTTATGCCACTGAATATATAATCATAATGTAACAGCATAATAATGCAAGAAGGCCTACACACTTCCAAATGACAACAGACTTTTAATTTTCAAGAATATTTAGATCATGTAAATTAAGTATCAATACATTAGATACCTTAAAAAGCTGAATAAATAGTAAATAAACATTTTCTAACAAAAAGTGCAAAGTAACAAGTAACAGTGAGCGCAAGCTAGATTCAAGTGATTATTATGTTTTGAATATGGATATTTTTCTTACAAAAATGCATCGATTCGCTACAGGAGGCCTTTGCTCACCCCCGGGAGCCGTGTGAGACACTTTTTTTTATGGATTTTTATTTAAGTTCTTTTGGACTGAAGCAATGCAACACCCGCTGACTGCAATGATAGAGCTTGAAAGATCAAAGACAATTTTTTATATAACTCCGACTGGATTCGTCTGAAAGAAGAAAGTCATATACACCTAGGATGCCTCGGGGGTGAGTAAAACGCAGCCTAATTTTCATTTTTGGGTGAACTAACCCTTTAAAGCGAGTGTTGGGAGATGAGCAATCACCTCTTTTAAGAGTAGCAGGTCAATAAAGACGGAGTTTAAAGGGGTTTTCTGCCTTTTGTGATTGGCTTATCCTCCATCCTCTCCACTCAAATTGCAGATCAGCTCATGTATCAGATGACTGCACATGGACTAGGTAGGCCTGTGACCCATTTTTGAAACACAGCCTTAGGCCACGCTATGCATAGATAACATGTATGTTCTCACCTAGGTTACTAAAAGCATGACAGTGAAGAGGACAGAGTGTGAAAAAGAGTAAAATCACAAAGGCTGGTCATTCATAGCTGGTGGTCAGGAATTAGTGCCTCTGCTGGTAGATGCAGTAACTACACCATCATGACTTGCCTATTAATGGCCGTTCAGAAGTATTCTGACTTGATTTTTTATTTTGCAGCAACATATAAATCCCATGTATTTCATTATATTATAGTAGATGTTTTACCAGTGAAAGATAAATTAGAGGAATAGTTCAACCAAATTGTTTGCACTCAAGTCATATATACCTCGTTCCAGTACACAAGTCAGAAAACCAAGATAGACTCGTCCATTGTTAGTAATACCAGTCAATAAAACACATAAAAAGCAGTATTTTACATAGTATTTTGGTCGGATAGTACTGTGCGCACCATTACTGTTTCACTTATGTTGATGAGATTAGCAACCATTTTGGATTCTGAAGTTGGGGTTGTTGTTGTTCATCTGAGTTTCCAAGTCAGAGCTCCAACTTGAGGGGGTGTTCCAGTTAGTTAGTGTTCCGGGAACTCAGAATGTCTTACTTGAGAGTACAAATGGAATGCACCATAAATGTTCACTTGCTTCTTCTGGTGTTTCTACAGACCAATGCAAAAGGTATATTTCTGCCACCTACTGGACTGGAATGTGAAGCACTAGGCAGTGGACAGGAAAGCATTATTGGTTGTAATTCACTGTATTGCTGATTTTACTGTAAAAATTGCTTATCTTTTTTCATTTATTTATTTATTTTTTTTTAACCAAAACTTGCCTGAGCATAAACTGAATGTACTTTTTTGCTGATACATTTGGGCACTTTATTAACATTTTGCATTTGGATATATATTTAAACATGTTCAAAGACTGCTTTATTCTGGCTGAATTGTGGATTAATTATACCTAAACATTTCTCTGTATTTTTTGTTTCTCATTTGTTTTTCATGTCAGTCATTTCTGACCACAAAGATTTAAGATGTGAAAGATGTGACCATTTAGCCTTTTCTAATCATGTTCAAATTTTTTTTTTTTTTTTTTTACCAGGTGCAAGTAGAACACCACAGGGTAAAGTGAGTCATGATGCTCTTGGTTGTGTACCTCTGGTGATTGTACGTCATTGAGAAGTTGCCCTTGATATGCATGAAAAATGTTAACAGATAGTTTTCTCTATGTATTTTTGACCTCCATGGTCACAGTGTCTTATAAGGAGGCTGCAGCGGAGGCGATAGGGCAAGGAACCGCTAGCAGCTCAGTCAGCAGAACGCAGTCAAGTGTATAACAGCAAGCACCACGTTAAATGTGAGAGCTGCCCATAGTAATCTATGTTAAATTACCCTGGACATGAAGAAAAGCCTTCCTTTTTAAAGAATTTCAACTATCACACTGAAGTATTAGGCTGTTTGGATTATTGGGACAGTGTTGTCCTCAACACTGGCTGGTGTAAGTGGAGGCAAATGATAAACATAACTATATCAGTGTTATACAGGGGTGAACATATTCAGAGAAATAGGTTTTCACCACTATTGGCGGTTGAAATGAATTTTCATTCAACGTTCTTATGCTTCCCAGGCAAAGAGCTAAAAATAAATGTGAGACTTTGTGGAGAGGGGGAGTTGGAAATGAATTTCAAATGCAGCAGTAGTGAGAAAGAGTGTATGTGTGTGTGTGTGTGTGTGTGTGTGAATCTCACATTTCTCTTTCAGACTGTGCTGTAGTCTATGAGCTTTGGATCCATCCAGAGTGTTTGGCTACAGACAGCTAGCATTTCATACAGTCTGCAATTTCTGTCTTGCTAAGGTTGTGTCTTTCATTCGGCAACCTGTCTATTCCCCTCCATTTCTTATCTATACCGTTCCGGGCTTTTGCCAGGTTATATTTCACCGATGTTGTTTTCCTGAAGTCCTTGACAAACATTGGTTTATTTCCCAGCAGATGCTGCAGTTCATACCCCTTCCCCTTGCCAAAGTATCATCATTGCTTCAACCTCTCTCCCAGGGCTTTTGAATTATAAAAACTGGCATTTAAAGCAAAAAATCTCTTGGACTTCAGATATTGTACTGTACAGATGGCCATTACTCCAATTAGCATGCTAAATGCTCACACGAACCGACAACTTCTCTCCACGCTAAGAGTGCCCAGTGTGGCATTCAATCTCCCCATGCAATCATCACAACTGCTCTTTGATGTAGCTAAAGGGATCAACAGTGTGACGCAAGGCCTCTTTTTGAACCAGCACTTCCCTGGAGTGCTAATAAAACAGCAGGTCTGCTCCACCCCGCCGAACCCTCCGTGGGAGCTCTTTTTGTACGTTTCTGGGGCTGTGGTGGAATCTAAACCGAAGTGACACTTATAGGCAGGGCCAAATGGAGAGATGGAGGAACAGGCTCTCACAGGGAGAGGGAAACATTTGAATAGGTAGATTGACAGTCAGTGAGCTCTACGGAGATGGAAAGTGTGTGTACTTCTTTTGTGGCGAGGGTCATGAGTGTTGCAGCGTCGGCAGAATGGCAGCGATTAGAAGTGACACACTGTCAAGTGTTTCGCTACACCTCCGTGGCGAGAGCAAACACAGCTGGCACTTCGCGCAGGATGCTAATTCCTGGACGCACGAGGCCTTTGTTCCCAATGTTTGTTTTTATTTGGATGGCATGTTTGACTTGAACACTAAATGGCAGGGTGGAATTGGAACCACTTTTACTACTGCATTCACAAACAGGCATTGCAGAAAACACATATGTCTTTCTACATTAATTTCATGAAGTGTGTCGTTTTTTGTCACACAGTACATTTTGAGCTCTGTAACTTTAAAAAATATGAAAATGCTCGTTTTGTAGCTTGAAGGAAGTTTTAATATAAACAGGTATATAAGACTTTCTCAAACTTAAACGAAAGTTACCTTACATGGAGCTAGAAGTTAATTCTAATATTTTTAATATTATTTAATATAATTTATATATTTAATATTATTTAATATATATTTTTTATATTTTTTATTTTTAATATTTTATCTTATATTTTGATCAATTATATACTGTAGAAATGCACCATAAACCATAAATGGGCATTTGTCATAATGGCCATTATAATGTCAGTATGAAACCATGTATTTTTCTGCCAGGGTATTTGTTTTTCTATGGATTTTTTTTCTTACAATGAGTATAGAATTTGAGTATCGGATCATTTTAATATTGGACATCAGGTTTTTTTGGCTATAGCATAAAAAAGTTGGTTTATTAGTTTAATTGTAATTTTGTTGATAAGAGAAGACTAATATGATTTTCGTGTTTAAGAATTATGTATATTATATCAAGACATAGGCTGTATGATGAGAACATAAAAAGTACTGCAAGTCAGGAATCACCCCTATAGATTCCAGTTTTGCCTGCAGGAATGACCTCAATTTTTATCTTGCATGTAATAAAAACATCATGCAGTTATTCATTTATCTAGAAAGCTGGGACCCCAGCCAAAGCCATTAGGAATCATGAAAGCGTTGTTTATTTATTTATTTATTTATTTTCATTTCCACTCATTTAACATTTGGTTATTGATGCCCACAGAGCAGTGTAATACAAACCCATCGCTTTATGCCACATAATCAGTTCTCCTCTGAGATTAATTACTGTGGATGTCCTGATTAATTAAGCATGGAAGGGAAGAATGGTTGTTTGGAAGCAACAATTCAAGGTCAATTATTTGAAATAATTGTGCTGAGAATGATCCAGTGATCGTTAATGAAACTGGTGTTAAAAAATGAGAGGTATTGTTGGTACAACAACGATTCTTGCAAGTTTGTGTTGCTATTGCTCGATGGGTAAAGCATTGTGGTGTCAAAGCCACAGTCACTGGTTAAATTCCCAGGGAAGGTACATACTGAGACAAGATAGGTTTGGTTTGGAAATGTATATACTGTTAGGCTAAATGCACAAAAATGCATATGTGATGCACAAGATACTCTAAATATCTCTTAAAATGACAGGGCAATACCTCTGAATGGTGAAACTCACATATCTTTCTTCTTGTTTTTATTATTATTTTTTTCCACATCAGTGGCCATGCCAGGATAGTGCACTATTCAGAACTGAATTGTGAATGACTTTTAAAGTCCCACTAAATTCCTGAATTTAAATGCAGAAAGCAAAAGGATGCAGAATTGCAATTCAAATTAAACATAGCTTTAAATTTAAATGAATTAAAATTCCAAACAAGCAGTTTAACTCATTTTTAAACCTTGTTTGTCGAGAAAGAATTTCAGTGTTGACAAAGATAACTTTTCTCAACCAAGGTATGGAAACCCCCCGAATGCCGTACTTGTATTGAATTTCTTTGAACTGCAGTTCAGTAAATCTCTTTCCTGTCATTCCAATTCAACTTCCTGTCAGCATGGCCACTGTAATTCAAATTCACACTCATAAACTAAAATGGAGCTAGCTCAATTCTGAATTTTGCCCAAGTGTAGCTCATGCAATTTCCTCATCCCATTTTTGATGTGCTACACCCTAATGGCAGACGCAAATGCATTCATAAAATCCGGCACAGAACGACAAGTCTGCCACAGTGAAGCATGAGTCATTTAGATTTACAAAGCATAGCTAAATACGATCACTGTTTGCAGCGAGCATGTGTACTCATGCGCTTCTGTGTATTGTCCCTTTGTGACAGACACTGTGTGAGAGGGCATGGACCTGTCAATGCTCAACACTCTTATCAGTCCAGCTGCCACCAAATAATATTTTCATTCAAATGACAAAATCCATTACCCAAACCCAGGGCTCTAGTGAGAGCATTTAATGGCACAATTAAACTTCAACTGCCTAGTATCCATTGAGCAATTAACCTTTGATAAACCAATTAATGTTTAGCATTCGATGACAGAAGTTGGGCCTGGGGAAGTCATATTGGAGTTTAATGGAACGACTCCCAGTCTAAGATTAGCTTAGCGCAGCTATAAAATTGTCAGAATCCCTTGTTTTCTGCTATATTGATTCTTTTGTGCGGAGCCATCGCTCAGCTTTGCAGATGAAAAAGGGGAAATTTCCAGAAAGCATGCGGGAGAACAGAGGAGCTGTCAGTTATTATAAAGCCAAGTTCGATGAATTATTGATAGCAGTGTGAACATGTCTCCAGACACTGCTTGATTATTTCCTACATGATGTGCAAATGCTAGTTTCCTTTGATGTTTGTTGCTTCATTGTCTCTGGCAACTTCCTCTCAAAGATGCTACCTCTCAGGTCACTATGGAGACCGTCACCACTCAAACATACGCAGACGTGCTGAAATACTGGCTCTCCAGCTGCCATCCTTTAATGTGGTTGTTGTGACTATAAAATAAGTATAAACACGTCAAGAGGATTTACCACCTGTCTGGAGGGCTAGTTAATGTGCGTTTTCTGAGATCCCAGGGGATCTCGACAGAGGAAACGGTTTGATATCTGTTCTTGCTATCATGATATGGTTGAATGTTATCATGTTGTCATCACAGGCGCACCGCGGGTCATCGTCGGCCTGTCCTTTATCATCAGTAACGTGACTCAGACAAACCGGACAGTGCCTGATCCCATTCGCCATTAGCAAATCTCCATGCGTGAATTTATCTCCTCTTAGTCTCCAACAATATCATTTTCCCAGGCTTGACAGCCCTCAAGCCTCCCGAATGCAATGATAAAGAATTGATTATATTCTTTATGGAGCGCAGAGGGCCCAAATGTGTTTTGTGTTCCTTCTCCTATTAGCTGTAATGAAAAAGGAAAAAAAAGACAGAGGAGAGTTGATGAATGTTTGGATTGCGAATAGTTTGCGAGAGCTTTACATTACCACAGAATACCATCAGTCTTCATGCTGAAATATCCTCAGTGACAGACACCAAGACACTAGGCTTGCAGACAGTGGATTTAGTCACTTATCGATAAAAACAGAATAGGAAAAACATACGGTAGTCTATGTTTTGCACTGTAGCACATAATGAATTGAGAGTCTGGCTGAAAATGTGTTATTGTGGAAGGCCTCTCACATATTGATGTAGGTTTTAATTTCCTGTTCTCCCCACGTTTGCCATTAGCATTGAGACGATACAAGCGTTTAATGAAAAACACCCCCCTCCCTCCTCCAGACTAAACTGTCACGGCAAAATAATGAAGCACACAAAGCACTAGGAAACTAATAAACCTCATATTTCTTTTGACATCAACATGAAATCATATGAAAATAATACTTGCAAGAAAAGACTCTCGTCGTAACGCCACCTCCATATTGTATTTCAGGACGAGATGGTGGAAAACAAAATGCGGATACAGTGAGGCGATGATGGGCCTCTATTATGCTTGAAATGAGCTTAATTTTACCCTGGTGTGGGACATTTTATCAGACCTAATGAACAAGGGTTGTCATGTGCGTCAGCCACCTCAGTGCTTTAAGATGACATATCATCACTTAAATCATTAGGGGTGAGATTTGAGGAGGTGGTGTGAATTATGATATTTTGCCAGTTCCTCATAATCATCACACACTAGAACATTTGTCATCAAAGCCTATCCCATGAAAACCCATGAACCATTTTTATAATTTATGCCTGTTCATTTTTAATAATCCATCAGTCCTTGAGAACAAATTGAGAAACCTGATTTGGATTTAGTGAGGTACGATAAATTCAAACGGACTGGGGTATGATATATGTTTTGAGATCTTGTTAATTTGAAGGTAATCCTTCATGCAGAGCAGACGTTGTGTAGAATCAATAAGCGGTGTGTGTCAAGTTGTTGATTGATGTCCATTTGAATTAATTAGATTATGGTATGATTCAGAGAGAACAATGCAGTTTCACGTTGTCATAGCAAATAAAATTAACGAGCTTTCAGTGGACGTCATCATCGCATGTTCTGTCAAATGATTACCTCACATTTACATAAATACAACTAACAGTGCAACTTTGCAAATTCAGGGTGAGAAAGCTGTATGAAAACATGTGAGGGGAAATTAAATCAGCTACTATTAAAAAAAAACATAAAATGGATTTTGCTGTCAGCAATATCTGTTATTTACACAATTAGACTATGTTTTTGAGACAAAATGCAAATTCCTGGTGTGACAACATGCAATGGCTAAAAGCTCCCTCTCAACATCTTTGCAATCTGGCAGGCTGTCCTGCTTAGGGAACGCTTTTCTGAGCTGTTTAAATCTACCATGTCCTGTTTGGCCAGAAACTCATTATGGGCCACCATCTGCAAGTGATGAACAAAATCCAGATTCTCATCTCCTGGCACCCTCCGTTAGTCCTATGGGATGGAGAAAGAGTTTAGACAGACCAAGCTGTGCCTTTTCAATGTAGCTTCAGATCGTTTGTACCAAAGATATGGCATGTTTGCATTATGCATTCTGATACCGGTAGCGTCTGACACCATAAATTACAAATTCTGCCCATGTAAGGTTTTTAAGAAGCTCTCGTGGAACAAGCTGGAAGCTGTGAAGTCGACACTTATATGGGCCTGTTATGCATAGATCATCATCTGCTTCCTGACTGAAGACTCAAATCCACAGATAATTTCCCAAAGATATATTTTCATTGGTCAGTTTTGGCAACTGTGTGATATAATTGTATGCTTTTGGTCCCCTTGGATGGTTGTGCTTAGCTGGTGGAACTCGTGGGATTGGACCGCAGAGAAGGACTGGAGGGGAGGATTCCCCTCAGCAGATAAGCAGGATTTGTGTCTGGGAAACTGGAGATTGCAGGCCTGTCTCTCTGAGAATTACAACAGCCACTCAATGCAGCCCTTGCTCAAACCTTTGTACAGATCTGAGGGACTCGCAGCAGTGACACTAGCACTGTTATCACAGACATTAGCATGGGTCAGCAGTGTTTTTCATGTTATTCTTGTTTTTCTTCTGTAGAAATGACACAAGAATCTGTTTAGAATTTATCATTTCAATCTATAATTTAAATGGTTTAATTTTTAGAATTTATAATTGAATATATATTTTACTCAGAAATTCAGATAAAAGATTTATCATCATAAAACAGAACATTTAAAAAAACTGTCCTTGATGTGGAAAGAGTGTATTGATGCACGCATAGTGAAGTCTTCATGCTTTGATTATTTGATTATTATTATTTTTCCATGGTTTCCATGGTTCCATGGACTTCTGAGGATATTGCATTATATGCAGTGAATTATAGCAATGGCATATTCACAACTATGCTATGATAGACAGACGTTATGCAAACACTAAGTCACACACATTTTGACTAGCATGTAACATTTAAGGTTTTTGTGTTTTCTGTCATCTGTATTCTCTAATAACGTCACATATATGTATGTATGTATATATATATATATGTGTGTGTGTGTGTGTGTGTGTGTGTGTGTGTGTGTTAGTGTATAGATAGTTTGTTTGTGTGTGTGCATATGTTCATATGTGTGTATGTATTGTACTGTAAGTACAAATGCACACACAAACAATGTATATGAAACATAAATATCTTTTTTTCCCTCCTAAAAGCATTGTTAGCTTTGTTGATGTTCTTTTTTATATTTTTCTGAATTATTCTAAAAATTATCGTCATGATCGTCTTTCATATTGTCTTTTTGTATTTCGCCCTTGTTGACAAAATTTTCAAAATAAATCAATAAATACACCCTTTGCCAACAGACATTTTCAGATGAGATTGCAACTGTTTGAAAACACACATGAATCGGTGCAATAGAGGGCAGGCAGTCTCTTGATATCCTCTAACCAGCTGAATGGAGTTTGCTGAGGGCCTTTTTTACATTGAGCAGAGTTGTCTTGAGGCAGAGAGGATGTGACAGGGTGCATTAACTTGATCTGTCTCTGTTCTGAAGGATTAAATGGCTATGCTTATACATTAGCCTTGAGCTAAATGGCCATCAACCCTCTCACATATTGTTCAGTCCTCACTGTCAGCGTTACACGCGCGCATGAACTCTACGCCTGGTAACCGTTTATGGTTTGTTTCTCGAAGGATTAAAAAAGAAACAGCTTTCCACACTGTAAATCGATCATGCCGTGCGAGCGGTAAGACCCTCTCTGATGCTGAGGGGGGCAACCAGATCGATTCCTCTCCCTCCACTCGACGAAAACAGGGAGACACAAATCTAAATTGAAGTCCTGGGTGATTTACAAAAGGGGGAAAGAAAATGAATCACTGCAGATGTCAGGGGGAACACAGAGATATAATTCAATTACCTAAGTGTGGAATGACATTTGATTTAATCTGAACTATTAATGCCAGTGAGGTCAAGCCAAAAGAAAGGGCACTTGTCTAGTTAGTCGCAATTAGAGTGTAAATCTCAAATGTCTGTAAGGCGGGGGAAAATGTCATTTGCAGAATAACTGGCTAATAACGTGGTTCCCTCACCTTTGAGTAACCAGGCGGCGCAGAGTGAATCTAAATCATGCAAGACTAACAGTAGAGTCATTCGAGAAATTTGTCCGCCTTTTGTCATGGTCGGATAAGAATTAGTGGGAGCACTCGATGAGTCGGTACAGAGCGCCGAGCACCCACTAATCCTTGCGAACAAACACAGGGAATTAGGAATCTTGGCAAGAGCTTAGAGAGATGCTATATGTGCATTGTCATGTCGTTCCTTTTTCGCCTAATCATCCGTGTCACTTCAGGCATCTTAAAGTGGCAGATCGCTTATAGCATCTCAGTTTAGATTAAGATTTATGTTCTGGATGATGCGCTGCAGCTAAATTATATCGCCATTGCATCCTACAAAATTCCAGAGGATGCTCGTATAACTATACATTAGATATGTGGTTCGATAGTTTATTGAATACGCAGCTGTATGTTCTGCAAACCAGAACCCGTATTAGCCAGTTTTATCTGCAGGCATTGGGCTCAATCAGACACGCTTTTACTGCCACCTCAAAGGGGCCTCCATGCATGTTATTGTCTTCTATTTTAAGTGACTGCCCACTGGGTGGT
This sequence comes from Sinocyclocheilus rhinocerous, assembly GCF_001515625.1. Classification (NCBI taxonomy): domain Eukaryota; kingdom Metazoa; phylum Chordata; class Actinopteri; order Cypriniformes; family Cyprinidae; genus Sinocyclocheilus; species Sinocyclocheilus rhinocerous. The sequence goes on along the minus strand of NW_015624297.1, from coordinate 657,935 downwards.
GCAGAGAGTGAAATGAGAAGAAGTTTGGAGTCGTCAGGCTCCTGCAGCGCTGACGGTGCGGCTGTGACTGATATTGTGTATTATCTGTCTGTCCAGCAAAAACTTTTCTCCCTCCTGCTCGCACACAAACACAGACTAACATACCCCCAAATGCCAGATCTGTCACAAGTTATGGCAGTTCTCTCCACCAGGGTGAAATACCAAACTAATTGTGACAACTTCTTTCATGTTAGTTAGTTAAAATTGGCTGTAAACAAACAGATCAGGACTGTGTTTGTCTTATTTTTCTTAGTGTTTATACATTTCATGAATTATGCATGATTAGATTGTGGTTTAGTCATCTTCAGGCTTGTTATTGCCATTTTCTCTTCTGGTTTGTAAATGGCTTCACCAAATTGTCAGATATTGGAATTCACTTCAGCCAGTGATGTGTTGAGTCTTTGTCAGTGGTCATTTTGTATCTGATTTCTACATTTTGCATTAGTCACAGACATTAGTCAAACACAAAAACCCATTGTGTGTGTGTGTGTGTGTGTGTGTGTGTGTGTGTTTGTGTACCTTATTTCAGGCACAAATTTGTACCCAGACGTGAGCTAAATCTAACAAAACCTCCTTTTGGGGACGTCCTCATTTCTAAAAATTAAGTAAAAATTTTTTTTTTGTTTTTGTTTTTAATGCAGAAATTTTCCTACTAGGGTTAAAGCTGGAATACATTACATGACTTTTAAAATCTGAACAGATTTGAAAACATTAGGCATCATACATTTGCCAACTTTGTAAATAGATACAGAAAAAAACTGGGCATCATACACTGAATGACTTATTGAATAAAAATATAAAAATATCAAACATGCTTGATGTCATCCGACTGGATGGAATCCCAATTTACGGTAAAGCTAAAAAAAATCTGTGCCCATCATACATTATGTGATTTTCTGTGAAATCTGTCAACTCGGACCGTATCTACAAATTTAACAAGTACTAATAAATTGTTTAATAAAGAAAATTTACTGTTCTTCTTGTTAGACTGCAATTCTCCAGTTAGGAAGAAAGGCAAAGGGGGTCACTTTCTTTATTAAACAATTTATTAGGCTAGTATACTTGTTTGTTTATACTTCATGTTTTTGTTATTTATTTATTATTGGTATTACTGTTTTGTTTTTGTTTTTTTGTATATTTGTTATGTTGGAATCCATTCTCCCAATCTCACAGTGAAAAATGTTGCAGTGATTTTATGCTGGGGATGAACCTTAACATCAGTTTGGTAAATAAGGGAACCTTCTTGGGGGTAAATCAAAGCTAAATGTTATAAACATTATAATGTGATTTAAAGAATGAATCAGCCTTTGACAGAACATTGGTTGTGCTGTATGTCTGTTTAAAAGATAATAAGAGTCATTAGCTTAGGAATCTGTTCTCACTGGTCATGCGGTATGTTTTGATTCACTAAAAAGAACCGGCTCATATCATTAGCTTGAGAATTGGACTTTACTAGAGTAATTTAGTATGGTGCTTATTCCTTATCTGCAGACAAATGCATGTGCGAGAACCATTTATGTAAACAGATGTCATTATTAAATTATTTGTTTACAGAATTTTCAGAATAAAAACTGGTTCTGTTTCCTAACCCTAAGTTAAATAAAAAAAAGTATTGGCTGCAAAATGTTTCACTGGATGGTCTGCCATGCATCCAGACTCCTTTCGGTTATATATAAATATAAATGAACTAGTGTTCATTCCTTTTTAACCAAATACTAAAGCAGTCTAGTTCTCAGGCAAATGAAGCTTCAGGTGTCATGGATCACATATTTTTGCCAAAACTAATCAAGTTCTAATACAGTGCTTTAATGTAAAATGTGTTATTGATTTAAAAGTACATTTCGTGTGTAAAAACATAACTTCATTGCTCTGTGCATTGTATGTCATTCTTTTTAAGCTATTTGAGACTATGGTGATGTAATTATACTTTTTATATCTCCTCAGCCTGATGTCATATTTGCATATTTGAATATACATGACCACAATCCATGATATATGGAAGATAGAAAGGCCTATAGAAAATTCTCTCAAAAATGGTAGATTATCTGGATGCGAATAACAATAGCTGCACTGCAAATCTCCAGTATCTTTTCTTTGATGTTCCTCTCTTTAAATCCCATCATTAGGCATTGATTCATGCCATGAATCATAGTGACAATACGCAGCCACATTCACCCTCTCTTAAGGCTGGGAGGCGTTATGACAGTGCTTACAAAGGGAAATGGAGGTCATTCTCACTCATCCTGAACACAGCACAATACTCACTGATGCGTTCACAATCTATTCCAGAAATAAAGCAACAAGACAAACTGAAAGCCACTGTTATGTGCCCCCTGTGAGGGCAAGTAGCAAAGCTGTCAGTCAGTGAGGCGGTTAGAGATTCAGCCTTATGGTTTTCACAGGGCTGAAAGGGGGCTTTATAGACAACACAGAGTAAGAAGAACACCAGGAATTGTGAAAAGTGAAAAGCGATAGTACAGTGACGTCTGGCACTTAGGAAATCAATACACAGTTCATGTGAACATGTTTTGAATCAATTACAGAAGTACAGACCCCATAACTTGCACACAAACTAATATACTCATGTGCTTGCATAGTTTATTTTTAAATGTTTCGTTATTTAATGACAAACAATACATTCAGAATTATAATTCAAATGTACAGACAGTGTACTGTTTCATAGTACAGCTATGTGCTTTAATTTATCTTATTATGAAGTATGAGGGGAAAAAATGATAGTCTGTACTAATCATCCATAAACATGAATAAACATGATCTGATTTGCATTAATGAAGTGTGAAGCATGAGTGTACTGAAGAAATGCAAAAATAAATAACAACACATTGTTTAAAATTAATATTCTAGTAGTCATTTAGCCATATTAAGTATGTGATAATAGATTACAACACTTCACTGCATTGCTT
>NW_015624297.1:643704-654953 GCF_001515625.1 Sinocyclocheilus rhinocerous | reverse complement strand
TTTTTTTTTTTTTTTTCACCATTTATTATCTATGCAGAAACAGATGGGACTTGTTTCGAATCTCAGATTAAAGGAATAGTTTACCCCAAAATAAAATTAATCAGTGTCATTATTTACTCACCCTTAGAAGAAATGACATTTGACGACTGCTGGAAAGCGCCATAGTTGATTTAAAAGCTAGTGAATTATGACTTACACTTGACAGACATTGCCTCTGTTGCTATTTTATGAAAAAAAGGCTGCATGGAGGTGCTACATAAAAATAGCTGCAAATGGGTTGACGACATGAGATTGAATAAATAATGCCAGAGTTTTCTCTTTTTTTTTGGATTAACTATTCCTTTAATAGCACCAATCATAAGTCAATGCCTTCTATCAAAAGCATTTTCCTCTCTATAAATGGAGGTTAAAGACTTCACTCCCAATGCATTCATGTTCATCAGTTTAAGCACTAGAGTTAAGCACTACATTGTATGGGTCATAAAGGAAATAGGCTGGACTGGGCTTCACTAATGACTGGAGTTGTTTAGTCCATCTGTTCTGCATTACTCTGGGTGGCTGTTGATTTTAGAGTGAACAAGAGCGTTCAAGAAAATGTGAGGAAATAATGCCATGAGTGATGGCCTGATTGACTTTAATCATTCCCAGGTTGAGTCATCCACCTCCTGTTGTCGTCGCCTCATGATCTCCTGTAGTTCTGTATCCCCATGACCCCTCTGAGAAAAAGAAAGACATTCAAGCCCACTTTTGGACTGCACTTGAATGTTTAATCTGCACAAATTCAGTAATATAGCTCTGTGACAGACCTCTATTTGAGCTTTCTGCACACTGATCTGACTGAAGACACGGGAACCCTCATCCCCACACACAGCTTTCAGCTCATCCTTACTGAGGGAAAATAGTTGAGCCCCGTTCAGAATACCAAGACATTCCACCACCCTGGAACGTGAAGACAATATTACATCATATGGAGTAATTTCATGAGGAATAAAATTTTATTTGATTGTCTGAGATAAACTGCTTCAAATTCTATGAAAATATACTAGGGCAAATTCACTAAACAGGTGTGCAACTTTCTTGATACAGTTTCCAGGCACTAAATGAGCTGAAATATTGGTGTGAATATTTTCATTCTTTTCAGCACAAACATGCCTCCATTCTGCACTGTAAAAAAAAGCACCTACATATTTTCATGTTTACTAATCCTTTTGAGTCTCAAATACTAAGAAATAAAATTTTCTTGAAATGACATAAAAACCCATGTCAGACCAGCAGAATTCCCCCAAATGTTGTCCCCCAGAATTTCATATTGCTGAAATGTTAATGTTGTGAGTTCCCAGCATGATTTGCAGCATGATTGACTTATGTGGTTATTGTTATAAGATTATTGTTTTGCTGTTTGCTGACTTCATTTAAACTTTTGCTATTTTGTCATTATTGTTATTTGTTGTGTTGAGATGTAAAGAGCTCATCTTTTTACATTTGTTGATTGTCACCATTCTTGAGGTTTGTGTGTCAAGTGTTGAGGCATATAGTATGTTCATCCATTTAAAACTAGATATCTTCAATTTGTAGATACACTTAAAATATTGAGTGTCCTATAAGACTATGTAGCTATCAAAACAATATTTTTTTTATTCTGTTACTAAAAGAAAATATGTTGAACAAGAAATCTGTTGTTGTCTTGACGAATGTATTCGTTTATATATTTAGTAAACGAACTAATTCAAATTGGCAAATCAGAGTAGTGTTACCAAGTACAGTTATTATAGTTGAGGCACATCAAGTTGTCTTTTTTTGGGGGGGGGGTTGAACTTGTAACCACAGTTTAACAGCTCATATGTTTAACCACCTATATACGTATATTAGTGAAACTGTCACATGTCGCAGCTCACGTGTCACTCACGGTCTAGAGAATCCCTTTACATTGAGCCAAGCGTGGACCTCAAAGGGCTGGGATTCATATGTGATGGTCACGGATGTACTTGAGCCCTCCACCCGAAAGTTTCGAGCTGGGGGCTGGGCCTTGTTGTCGGTTATCCTCTTCAGTAGTTCATCATTTACCTCCTTCTGTTGGTTGCGGTCTAGAGAAATAGACAGAAGAAGCGAGAAATAGAGAAACAAGCATTGGGACAGAGACAGTGAATAAGATTGCCCAAGACAGGAGCAATGAGCTCTGGTGGGAATCTGCAATCTATGTACATAAGAGCGCTCTCACACCAAATTCATTTCCCACTTCTCTGCATTTTTTCGGCAGACCCTCCCCGCTTTCCATCTCACAGCAAATACAGCGAGCAGATAAAAGGTACGTACTATCTTTATCCCTGGAGGATTTATTCATCTCCAAAACCTCGGTGTGATTTACAGGGACAGTGGAGGTACCTTTGTAAGGATTCACAGCCTGTAGAGATAGAACAAAAGCCAGGGAAAAACAGAGGGGCAGAAAAAGAAAGAGTCAACATCTGCCATGTAGAGTGGGAGAATATATGTGTGCACTTTCCATGAATAAGGTACAAAAAAGAGCCTGAATGTCTTTTTTTCATTTCCCACTTCTCTGCATTTTTTCGGCAGACCCTCCCCGCTTTCCATCTCACAGCAAATACAGCGAGCAGATAAAAGGTACGTACTATCTTTATCCCTGGAGGATTTATTCATCTCCAAAACCTCGGTGTGATTTACAGGGACAGTGGAGGTACCTTTGTAAGGATTCACAGCCTGTAGAGATAGAACAAAAGCCAGGGAAAAACAGAGGGGCAGAAAAAGAAAGAGTCAACGTCTGCCATGTAGAGTGGGAGAATATATGTGTGCACTTTCCATGAATAAGGTACAAAAAAGAGCCTGAATGTCTTTTAAAAAAATGAAGTATTTTTCTCTTTTTCCACAAGTGGTCGGTGAAAGAAAGTGCTTAACCTTTATAAAATGGTATTCTGTTTCTATTACTACTGTATTTCTATTCATTTTCCATGAGGTGTGCAATTTTTCAATCCTGTGAGCAAAACTGGGGCCTGTCTAAATACAGCTTAAAATTTCTATGTAATATATGTAAATATATATATTTTTTTAAAAATTGGGCAGGCCAAAATCACAATTTGTCTAAAATATCTAGGCTACTAAAACAAAACGTGGTATTTGTGCCTCTAATACTAAACTAAATGAGCTGAAATAGTGTTGTGGATATTTAAATTAAGTCACTGTCCATCTTTTCAGCACAAACATGCCCCCTTTCTATGTAAAATTGGGCTCATTACAGATTGCATGTAATTCATAGAACTATAGACCTTATTCAGGGTAGTGCCATTTTTAATTTTTGACAGGACTGAAAATGTGGCTGTGAGGGATATAAATGCAGTGCATTGAATGGACTGTATTGTTGTTAACATACAGAACCTGACAAAATGTCTTTTTGACAAGAAAAAAAAAACTTTCAGTAGACAAAAACGCCATAAAACAGCTTTAAAATTCATAAGTTGTGAAAATTATGTGATACAGGACCTTTATACGGTGTGTGCCATTGTAAGTACTGTAAGCATATCAAACCTTCATTTTCATCCGGGTTAAATTCAGTATAGCGTCTAATTTGATTAAAGTCTATTTAGACATATGATGCTTAAACAAAAAGTAATAAGACACTAAAGTGTATTGTATTCATGAAATGTGCCTTGTAGAATGCAAATAATAAACCAGACTGTTTGATGAACAGTGTTACAGTGAGGTTTTTGGACTGCAAGCTAACCTGGCTGTTGAAGAGAGCAGCACGGTTGTACTGCTGCTGTCCTGGTTTGACCTCTTCTAGCACATTACATGGCACGTAGCCCGACTGACCGCTCCGGTTCCTCAGCAGCCACCACTGTTTATTGTTTTCCAAGACCTAGAAGCACATGAGATTCATGTCTACTATTAGCACTGTAAACTGCATGAGTGTGCATGGAGCAGGATTTTTTGGGACAAATCTATTCTTCAGACTCTTTCTTGTTCATTCAACATGTTGTCTAATTTTAACTAAAAGGTTTTGGTGCAGCGGTTGTGTCATACTGTGTCCCAATGATGCATCCTACCATTGGGATCCCAGAATGAAATCCCAGTGATACCAGGCTCAGGCCGGGCATGTCTAGAAACACGATTATCCGTGTTTCCAGATGGATTAGCCAATTGGGGGTAATCCCTCTTGATCACTTCAGTAGTTCTCATGTAAATAGAGTGCCTCAGGGCTGGAGGCTGTTCTGAGAGAAATGGCAGACATCTGAAAGTGACAGGTTGAAAGGATGCCTTCCTACATGCTTGACTTCAGCTTTCTAAATTGTTGTGGGTATTGTGCATTTGCAAGGGCTTACACTCTTAAACATAAAGGCTCTTTAATGACATTTATGGTTCCATGAAGAACAACGTCCATGGAACATTTTCCATTCTACAAATGGTTCTTTATAGTGGAAGAAAAATGTTCTTCACACTAAGAGAAAATGGTTATTTTAGGCAAGTTCACTGAAAGGCACTTGAGGGACCAAAAATGGTTCTTCTGTGGTGTTGTTCTCTTTTTGGAACCTTTATTTTCACCCTATAGTTCACCAAAAATGAAAATTTGCTTAAAATGTACTCGCCCTCAGGCCATCCAAAATGTAGAAATGTAGAGTCTATAAATAATCGAAACGACTTCAGTCCATTAATTGTGAAGTAAAAACCTGTATGTTTGTAAGAAACAAATACATCATAAGGGTGATATAAACTGTCACTACTGGCCAAAATACTTATTAAAAGTGTGCTGTCACTTTAATTGAGTGTGAGCAGTGCAGCAAAAATAGACTCGGCACCAAAACCATCGCTTCAGCACTGCTCATACGATGCTCCTGCTTGACGCTCAAGCTCTGCTCCTGCTCCCGGTGTGAATGTACTCATTTGTTAACATGCACGCTGAAAAAAATATGCGCTGCTCACACTTGTGGTGTGAAACCAACCTTAGACTGTTTTCGCTTGTAAACAGTGCTTGATAGTACATATTTTTCTCCTGATTCAGACAAGACAACTTTTTCACTGGAGAAAGCGATATTATGGATATAGTATGCATATTATAGCCAGAAAGAAAGGTTTGAAATTAAAAACATCTTTATGATGGATTTTTTTCTTACAAACATGCAGCTTTTTGCTTCACAAGACATTAATCGATGGACTGGAGTTGTGTCAATTACTTCGTGATGTTTTTAGCAGCTCTAATTTTGACAGCACCCATTCACTGCAGAGGATCAATTGGTAAGCAAGTAATGTATTTCTCTAAATCTGTTCCAGTGAAGAAACAAACTCATCTATATTTATATAATTGGAGTAAATTTTCAGCAAATTTTAATTTTTGGGTGAACCATTCCTTTCAGAGTGAACTAGTGTTACAATAATGTGCAGTTGCAAACGGAGTATCATTAATGCATCATAAAGTGGACAGAACTAGATTCATGTATTTTTATAATTTAGATATGTTGTTCAAACTAGTTTCCCTCAAACTTTTATACAACAGGATTGTACTTTTCCACAAACTTTTGTACAACAGGATTTTTTTAATATATACATATATATATATAATTTATGTTCAAACATCGGCCTACAGAGTCTTCTAGACCTTGAGCACTGTGTGAGAGCTGTAGTCATGTTTTCTCTTCTTCTGCCTCCCACACGGTGTACTTCAGACCTGTTCTGCCCCGTTCCCCATCCTCCTCCTCCTCCACCTCCACCTCCTCACAGAGGGTCATCCGTACCTCCAGCACCTCACCCGGCTGCACGGAGATCTCATTGGCATTACGTGCCATGAAGTGATAACGGATCCTGACATGTTGGAGGTCGCTGTTAGATCTGTGTGGTAGAAATAGCAACACAGCACAATACTTTGAATACAGTTCATTCATAGGTGAGGCTACAGCTGACTACAGTTACGTAGTCAACACTTGACATTATTTTTAGAAGTTAGATTTAGTATTTTTAGCCTTAGATTTGTTCATGTGGTCTCTGCACCTCCTCAAGAGTTGGCTTTTGGTGTTTTAGTTGTTGTACTAGACACTTTAAAGTCATTAAAGTCAAAGGGAAGCCATGTTTGCGACCCATTCTAATTCTTGTAATTTGATGTATTTCAAAGTGAAACAGGATGTTCAATGTAGAAAAAAATGGATTCAAGGTTTGTGTTAGTTTGACAACACAGTGCCTAAATAGCTATTATTGATATTTATTAATATTATACAATAGTTGTTTCAGGGGAAAAGTTATTTTCTTTTTTAATTTATTTGGAAAACTGTACCAGTTAACCAGTTAATCAAAATAAGGCAAGACCAATGGAAAAAGAAATTAAATAGGGTGCATTTTGATTTCATGTTGACTTTCAAGGAAATCCAGCAGACCAAACAACTTTGTCTAGAGGCCAGCCTATGAACAAACAACTCATTATAACTAACAAGCCGGCATAGCAAGCTACTTTGAAAATCCTTGTTTTTCCTATAAATTGGTTAGAAATAAACCAAACTTTCTGTTTTAATGATATGTTGACCAATCTAAATTCCAACAGCTTTTTTTTTTAAAGTTGCAAACTTTAAAGCAACATCTATATGGACAGAACATGCATTATAATAAATACCTTTCAACAGGGTGTTTTGCTGTGTATTCTTCCTTGCCTTGTAAATCTACTTTATGACACTAAACAAGCTATAAAACACTAAAGAACTCTACATGATAAACACAGGCATGCAGAACCGGTTTATTATAATGGACAACTTACGACTCGAGCATTCTTTTTCAGAAGAGCCTGCTGTTGCTTTGCTGCAAGCGCGCCGTGAGCCGCTGCACGATCCGCCAAGGTGGAAAGTAACTTGACGTGCTGCAGCCTGCACATGCGGTGTGGCTCATGCATATTTCAGTGGGCCTGCACAGAGCATGGAGAACTTTAAACTGAACGTACTGGTCCCCATGCATCTTTAATGTGCTGGCCTATACCTCCCTCCTACTCGTCCAGTCGTAGACCGTTGAGGATAACCGCAGTGGCCCAGTATCCAGCCTGTGCCAAGTCCTTCTTTCTTGAAGCCCATAAATAAATAAACATGCTGACCGCTGGAAACTGGCACTCCACTAGACAACAGGCAGATTTGTTTTCGCCTGCAATCGCAGTTTGTTTTACACGCTCCAGATAACTGACCATATATTTTAACAGTCTCATAATTGTAGCCATTCAGAATGTCACTCTTAATAAATTGCCACAGTAAAAATTTAATTATCAACTTCATATATTTATATACTTATAAAACAACTGTAATAAATTATTATCTCTATATAAATTATTAAAGGGTGAAAAATAATAATCCATGGCGGTTTAGATGTAACATCACAGCCTGCATAATTAAAAATAGCTTTTAAAGTTTTCTAGTGAACACCATCAGAGGGTTAATATAAATAAAATATAAATATAACTTTTATATATATATATATATATAAATATAAAATATAAATTTTTAAAAAGTCACAAACATATGTCCCTAAAAAAGGAATATTCAGGGTTCAATACAACTCAATCGACAGTATTTGTGCTTTTACAACAAAGTAGCAACCACTTGTGTATTGTTTGAGCTGTTGTAACACCCCTGTGGACTGTTTGTTGTGGTTTCTTCCCCTTGTGTTGGTTTAGCCCGTATAATCATTAGTTAATTACCCTCATTGTGTTCACCTGTCTGCCCCTCGTTATCTGCCCTATAAATTCCTGTCTCTTGTAATCTAGTATTGTCGGTTATTGTGAATGTTACCCTGAGTGTGTGTCTCCTCTACCCGAATCTGCTTTGTTGTCTCTACATTAAATATCCTTATTTGAATCCTTGTCGTCCTCGTCATCCTGCCTGCCTCCACACACCTGGACCGTGACAGCTGTAAAGCTGTTTAAATTACCCTTTTACAATTGTTGTCATGGTTATTGTAAAATTTGATCAAACTAACCAGAAAAGGATATTTAGCATTGTTTCTTCATGCAAAAAAACAGGTTAACACTCATACTGTTTATATTGTGTAGTTGAATTGAAATATTGAGTATTTTAACGTTTATAAATTGCCCCCATTTAATTCCATTGTAAGTGCCTCACTGTAAACCATGAGTGAATGTTCAGAAAATTGTCATTTTGTGGGAGAACTATTCCTTTAAATGTCCTGAATCTGGAATATTCTTTTACAACCTACTACATACAGTACCTTTTGTCATGGCATGTTGACTGACAGTATATCACCAAGGCCCTATCAGTACATAGAGCATTTCTGTAGCACAGAACAGTTCACATCACAGCCTGAAGAAACTAACCTTTCTGCAATCCTCAGTTGTCGACCCAGTCTGTGACCTGTAATAGTATAATAATCTTGGAAGATGATATCATCCCAAAGCCGGTCATGGGAGGACCCCGTTTTTAGCTACAGTTGGATAACACAAACAAGATGACGTCATGCTTCTAGAGCATGGACTGGTGTTTCTACTGGTGATGTGTTTGGTTAATCCAAGGCTCGGTGTAATCATTTGCCAAAAGCATCTACTCCCACAATGCCATGTTCATCTTGCTGTAAAGCATAGCCTGGATGCTAAACATGTGTATCCAATTTCACATTTAAAATCCATATATATTTTAATTTACATTTTTTTTTGTTTTTCTGAATGCATATCTCATCTGTTTGATAGTGTTATACAGTCAAAATGTGTTGTTGCTAGCTATCCGCCTCATTTTGTGTGGGTTTCAGCATGTCACAGTACTTTTATAGAGGGTTTATTTATTAAAAAAGAGTGATTGTTTATATTCCAGTAAACAAAATCTATTTACTTGTCATCAAACAAATGAACAATGGTGTTTACCACCTTTGCTAAACTGTCTTTCTTGCACAACATACGCAATTATTAAAATGGCATCTAATTAGAGGCGTTGAGCAGGCATTTTACATAAGATTAATTGCATTTTTGAGAGCACTTTTTCTTCATTATTATTCTGCCGTGCAAATGGATTCACTGCAACTGTAATGCATATTCATTTTCAGGAAGCTTGGAAATTGTGGGAAATTAGCCAAAGGTGGATCTGGGCTGCTGTGAGGGTACAAGCAGAATGTGTAATACAGGAGCACTGCTTTTACTCCCTGAAGTCTGGGCCTCCTTAACTTCCACCCTCAACTATGGTGGGCTTTGACTCAAGACAGAGCCTGTGCAGGTTGTTATTCTGGGATATTTAAAGGGGACACATCTTGAAAAAGAATGTTTCCTTGCTCTTACGAGATAAAAACCCAGGTGAAAAGGAAGTATCTTTAAATTGTGCTTTTTTGGACATACTTAATATATTTAAATTATACTATACTAAATGCATATGTATTATTTTGAAACAACTTTAAGTATATTAAACTTATTTCAAGATATGCTTAAGAAAAATTTTGAGCTATTTGCCATATATATTAATATATTCAATTGTGTTAAAATTAATGCTGTCAAAATTTGCGTTAATGCATACATTGTAAGAATGCACTTATTGCATATAGCACATATACAGTAGATAATGTATTTATGTGGTAGTGAATTAATGTGCTTTATAAAATATATTAAAATGTAAAAAAATTTTTTTAAAATATCTTACTTTTGAAAAGTAGACTGAAGCACGTTCATTACAGAAATATTTAAAATATATTGCAGTAGGCGTACACATGGTTATAAAGTACTTATACTTTAAACCCACTAAAAGCTGAATCATTTTGCTATTTTCTTACACAAAGTACACATAAAATATACTTTGAGTAAGAGTAAAATAAGTATTTTTTCTGTAAATACACTAAAACTTTACTTAAAGTATGCTTGTGATAATCATATATCTTAAAAGCTTAACTAAGCATATATTTATTGCCAAAGTACTTGTAGTATACTTTTTAGACATATATTAAAATGCCATTCAGTATATTTTAATGCACTTCAAAGAAGCATGTTGGGAATACAAATGTACTCTACCGGCGCCTATTTTGTACTAGTCGCGGCGGTAGTGACGTCATGGCTGTCGCCGGCCAAACAAGTTGGTGTTTTTTCAATGTAGGCTTCAGACATGGGTCACGACAAGGCGTTCCCCATAGCGACCCCTAGAGAACGCAGTTCGAAGTTCCACGAAAGGGAAACATACTACTTGAATTTCAAGTATATTCTTAATACATTTAATAGTGTCTTTTTTCACCTGGGAAGTTACAGTAGCATGTGTTCACAATGCAAAGGCCACATTCTGTTTAAAGGAATCGTTCATCCAAAAATGAAATTTTGCTGAAAATGTAATCTCCCTCAGGCCATCCAAGATGTAGCGTTTGTTTCTTCATTGGAACAGATTCGGAGAAATTCAATCATTCTGGCCCAGAATGCCCTAGTCCATAATCCATAATAAAGCTTCCTTCAGTGAAAAACTGAAATCCACTGACAAATTTGTTTAGAATAGTTTTGGGCTGTTTTATGCATATTTCTCTCCTGATTCAGATGAGATGACTTTTTCACTGGAAAAAACAATATTATAGATAGAGGACTTGTATTTTAGCCGGAAGCAATAGTTTAAAGTTAAAAATGTTTTAATAAGATGGATTTGTTTCTTGCAAATACTTTCCACTTCACAAAATATTAATTATAGTTTTCAGTCATGTGACTGGCTTGAAGACCTGGCGGGCAAAACATCCATAGAACTGCAGCACAAGCCTGTCAATTTCCAATCTTTCCAATTCAAAAATATTTAGATCACCTCTCAAAAGAATAAAACAAAGACATGTGAATAAAATGCAAGTTTTGACCATTAGCAATTCATAAAAAGCCCCCGCCGCAATATTTCAATGACTAAAAGCAGCGGTACATTCTAAAAGGTTTAATGTGAAAACTCTTAAAGTGCCTTTAAAACAGTGATATTAAAAGATTCAGAATTCAGTACACACCTTATTGATGATGCGTGCTTTATGCAGGCAAGCAAATGAGCCCGGAATATGAATGCAATGCGCTAAATGGTTAAGGGTCTTCTTTATAATGGTTTTCTATGGGAAAACATTTAATATTAAAGTTTGTGCATTGCATTTATATTCTGGGTTCGACTTCCAAGTCTCTGCCTAGTGTGGAAGACTGCACAGCTAGGGCGAGAGAACAGAAGTGGAGTGGCCAGGAGTGGCTCGCATGTCTAGCCCGTAAAACCTAACAAAGGTAAGGGGCGTGGACAAACCCGCAGCGTTGCAGATGTCCTGCATAGGCACACCCGCTAAAAAAGCTTTAG
>NW_015624297.1:631858-643690 GCF_001515625.1 Sinocyclocheilus rhinocerous | reverse complement strand
GAGGGCACTGAGGCGAGACGGACACCGTGTAATGCGGTGTAACCCAGAGGGGACTGCCCTCATAACAACCTCTTAGACTTAAGTACGGTCCGCAGATCCGGCTCCAGCACGCGAGGCCACGCTCTGTTTTTGCGCGTCCTCCCCTAGCGTTTCCGACGCAGCTCGAGTTCCTGAAGAGGAACTTGTTTTGCCCTCCATGTGGGTGTTCCTATAAGGGTGTGACGTCATGTGAAAACTATGAATTTATGGACTGGAGTTGTGTGGATTATTTGTGGATTATTGTGATGTTTTTATCAGTTGTTTGGACTCTCATTTTGACGGCACCCATTCACTGCAGTGGAACCATATTTCTTCGAATATGTTCTGATGAAGGATTAAATTCATCTGTAACTTGGATGACTTGAAAATGAGTACATTTTCAGCAAATTTTGGGGTGAACTATTCCTTTAATCCTAATATTCATGGTTGAAAATGGTCACATAAAACTAAATTATTTTGGCTACAAAGAAAACTTGACTAACGAATATTGCAGTTTGAAAGATATTAACCTGTTAGCATTCCACTGTACCGCCCGCAGAATACTGCATATTTAGTAGGGGTGTAACGGTACATGTATTCATCCCGAACCGTCACGGTACGGATGTCACGGTTCAGTTCATGCAGTCAGACGACGAATATATAGGCGATCAGTCCAGAAGGGGCACTTGCTAACCGCTAAACGTCACAACAGGAAAGAGCAGAAGAAAAGACGATCTACACACCAACTCAAAACAAGAGCTTGAAGAACCGCCTGCTTGTTTTAAATCAGCAGTGTGGGAAAGTTTGGGGTTCTAGAGATGCACTGGTCGACCAGCTATAAATCGGAACCGGTTGTTAGATTTATTTTGGCCAATCTCTATTCCAGAATTGCACACAAACTGCATTGCAATCATTTCCCAAAATGTAATTTGTGTGGAATTTTTATGAAGTCTTTAAAGAGGAGAAAGTACTGTACCAGGCAGATCAAGCTCACTGTTTATAAACACATTTCATTACACCAAATACACAAAATAATGTTCTTTTTAGCAGCATCATATGACCCCTTTAAATCTTGAAATTATACAATCTAATTAAAATCAAAAACAACTGTTCATGCTACATGTAGCATTACTGTCTGTTCAAATTAAAAAAAATAAAAAAATGTCCTGTTGTACCGAACTCGTATCGAACCATGACCACAAAACCGAGGTACGTACCGAAGTGTGACTTCTGTGAACCTTTACACCCCTAATATTTAGGCAATTTTTACAGGAATGCTAATGGTTTAACATGTATATGTTTATAAAAGGACAGTGAAATTAAAGGAATATTTAAAAAAGAAAAGAGTGTGTATGTGCATGAGAGTGTCTAAATATAACAAGGAGTTTATTTCCAATTTCAAAATCCTTTCTGTTATCATCAATAATTAAAGAACCCTGGCTTTTACAGTTATCTGATTCAATATTCTGTTGTGCTTGCTATAGAACAGGCCGTTGTTCTTCTTTTCCACCATTTTCTAAAAGGCTGGAAGACTATGCACAAAATTGATTCTTAGAGCAACCAGGGAACATGTGCTGCATGTGCTAAACATCAGAAAGATGCCAAGCGTGAGCTCTTCCTGTGGTTTGAAACGCCGCTCAAAGTTTACCTTTGTTAAGTAAGAAAAAAAGTTTGGCGTTTTATTTTACCTCAGACTTGCTGGGGAACTTCAAAGCCGACAGAAAGACTGGAAGCCAAAAGAAGAGGCAGCAGCAGCAGGTTTATTCTGTTTAGAATAAATGTTTATTTATTCTTTTTTTTTTTTTTCAAAAAACTTGCAGTGTGTTACGATTCACAAGAGAATAACTGACAATACATTCAATATATTCCACAATATATGCAAATCAAAGATTGATTTCAATCATTAGGAGGAGCAGATTTAAAGACACAGCAGACAAAAGCATTTATTGAAGTTGGTTGGACTTTCATTCTGACAGCACTCATTTACTGCAGAGAATCCATTTCTGAGCAAGGGGTGCAGTTTCTTCAAACCTGTTCAGATGTAGAAACAAACTGATCTACATCTTGGATGGCCTGAGTGTTAGTAAATTTTCAGCAAATTTTCAGTTTTGAGAGAACTATTCCTTTAAGACCAGACTGGCCATTAATGATTGTCTTGGGTTGTAATGGCCGTGACTTTTTGTGTAAGGTTGTGATGTGACAGCGTTCATTTTAAAAGTGTGATTGGGGAATTGAATTGTAAATGGCTGAACTGTTGTGTGGAAGTCAGAAAGTTATTCCACACAGCTACAAGCATAAATGTCAGTGAGCAGAGTTGTGCTCGTTAATTAAGGACTGATTGCATTACAAATGGCTTAGAGCCTCATTTGACTCCATATGAACATCTCCCTAAGCAGGCATTACTGAAGGAGATAAGACTTATATTTCTACAGCAGTGGAAAAAATTATATTGCAGTTTATTTCCCCCCAATTTTCCCAGTTAGTTTCGCTAAACAGCAAAAATCAACAGTTTGTAAGTCATACTGTATCATTTCTAATTTCCTCACATTTCCATCACTCACACAATTAAAATTAAATGAAATGTAAAACATCAGTGTAGCTCATTTAAATAAGTAATAGAGAAAATGTCATGTAAATAATGAAAAGTAATGGATTAGTATGAATAATTTTGTTGCATAAAGCTAGGTCATAATTCAGATTTGTAGAGAATGAATACTTAATGAATGCCCACTGTGATGTGAAGATGTTTTCCTTACCAGTTCAGTTGGTTCAACAGCTAAAAAGCTTTCAAAGCTATTAAGAACTTTATATTTAAATAATAAAATAAATCTGTACCTATCCATTTCTTTCCAGATTTATGCTAATTTCATTCTAATTAGGCACTTTATGCTAATGACTTCAGACATTATAGATTTCACTTGCAAGGAACATAATACATAATGGTGGTTATGCAATACAGAAAAAAACACACCTTTTTCATACTGGAATCGAACTGTGTGTTCTTTATTGATTTATGATTAGTCTGTCTATGTTCACACAGTTTGGTTATTCATAAGAGTTATGCACTCTAAAACTTTTGCGATTTTTATTGGTCATATGAGGACTTCAGTTTTAATCTTACTATAATATTGCAATATTGCAGTGTTCATCTTGTTGCTAATGCAATTGGTTTGTACCTTGTAATAGATAAGTACTGCAGCAATCTATAACTAAATTCAATATTTCTTGTCCACATATTTATTTATTTGTTAACCTTGCTCTTCATCAGGGTTTATTTTGCAATAACTGCATATTAGCTGTACTTTATTCATGTTACAATTCCATTTGATGTTTACACATTTTCATATATTTTACTCTAATGTTTATTGCATCTGTGAATGTCAGTTTTGTTTTCTTCACATGAATAGTTTTTGTATGAGAATGTTGGCTGCTTATTCAAGGCACATGTTTGCTGTTGACTTTTTATTGAAGGTTGTAAATTAAAATGCTTAGACCTGCCCTTTTGCAAATGAATCGTGCCAAAGCAGAAACAGCATTGTCGAGCCCCTTCAGAGCATTTCTCTTGACTTTGATGCACAGTGTCTATTGTAAGTAGCTAAACAATGAACTGTCCATCATTTCAGAGAGCGAGAGACAGTGAGCAAGAAACAGTCTCTGTTGCGAATGCTATAGCATTGGATTCTCTTTCTCACAAAAATGTGCTGAGAGGAGATAGTGCTTTCTCATGTTATCTGCTACTGGACGCACACCCCATAGCACATTTTCCCATTTCTCACTTGTGACCCAGCGGTCACCATGGCTTTTTACAGAGCTTTTAGGAAAGAGTGCTGTCCCACAATTCCTCTCTCATAAATGGAGAGGGAGGGAAGTTTTGCTCAATGGTATGGCTTTCACAGTCATTCTCCCTATAGAGCCAATTGATCAAGCACCCTGAGATGTCAAAATGTATCTGCCTGGGGAAAAAAAAAACAGAAAAGAAAGCATGTAGTCACCTGAGGTTTGAACGATAACTTACGTTAAATGCTTACGTTGCTTTCTTAGGAGGCAAAGGAGGCAGTGGCTCCTCAAAAAAAATAAAAAATAAAAAATAACTGTACAAAAATAAAATGTTTGTATTGTAGTTTTATTTATTTTTTATAAATATTACAAAATATGAGATCATTAAATGCATGAAATATTTTTCTAAAAGTAAATATGCGGTCACATTTGCTGTTGTTTGGCAATTTTTTTCACGTAAAATCCAGTCATTTCTATAGGAGTCCACATTAAATATTTCCTCAAGCAGATTTCGCAACAAGTATTCGCAGTGTTGACCAACAGAAAGCTACTTGGTTTGAAGTGATCTGGGCTTCATAAATCTCTACACTATTGACAATAGTGAACCTTTTTTGTCTGGGAAATTTTGCTAATGTGGCCTCACCTTAATATTGTCCAACAGTGACATAAGCAGATGAGATTTCAGAGAGAAACAGCATCTATTTGTCTGCCTTGTCTCCATTATGTTTTCACTGGTGTGCTAAAGTGTGGCATGGATGTAATATGGGTACATTCATGCCACATTGATGAGGCAAATCAGCCTGAATACATCAAAATAGTGGAAGTGGATATTGCCACTTTAGTTCACATCTGAACTGAAATGAACTTGAAATTACTTGAAAAGATGATCTATGATTTAGCTGGTTTTAGCAAGCACTCCATCTCCATGTTTATAGCCTTACTGGAACCTGTGGTGTTTACTGAGGATTGGTAGTCTAATGGTCCAATAGGAAGATGACCTTTAATAATAATAGCCATGCAAACATCAACTGGAATTGGAACATGAATTTATACTGGACTAAAAAATGAAAATCTTCTCATTTCAGAAATCCACATAGCACTATCACACACATACTGTTTTTAGTGGCTATAGGATCTTTTATGTTTGAGGGAAAGGAAAACCCATACATGTGCAGTTTTGAGTTTTTGAGTGTGCTTGAGGAAAATGGAAGTGAAGCATAGAAAAGAAGACAAGGAAGAAAGTGGAAGCGAGTAAAAGAAAATTATAATATTGAACCAAAGAATGAGAAAGACTGTACCGTGTATTTGTGCTTTTTAAAGTGGAAATGGGGGAAGTCATATCGCTGAGGTCCATCTTCAGAGCTCCCCTTTGAGGTTTGGGTTGGTGCTATAATCTGGGTCAAAGTGCTAACTGCTAAGAGGCGCTTGTGAGAGGCTCGTTCGCACATGAATCATTTCTCATGCCTCTCTTCCTCATTACACTCTCTGCTGATAGAATTTCAAAGGCCTCCATGTCTCTGACTGACCTTAAAGGTAAAACTCTGCCTCACGGCAATGACAGAGCCTCGCTCGACAGGCTAACCTTGTAAGATGCACCACATAACTAAAGGCACAGAGAGGTAGAGATTTGAGTAAGCATTAGTCACTCATATTAAGCAAGAAGCCATACTGTGATTTTAAAAATGTGTGAATGTCAGACAACATAGACCAGAACGGTTTGCACATATTGTGAGGTCAGTGGCTCACTTCCAAAAGCATTTTAAGGCATCACAGATATGCTCACAACGCAAAGGCTGTTTCTCAAGCATAATTACATTGCCTCATTCACCTTATTTTCAATGAGAAAGCAAGCTGTTTCCTGTTAATGTGTGAGACTTCTGATTCATTAGCCACTATAGGTGAATAACTGTGTTTATGATTAAAGTAATACATTCAAATAATTTTATGAAAACAGCTGACACCTTATTCACCATATTCAAGTTAAAAATGCAGCGTACACTGTTATTGTATGAACATTAAGTAGATTTATTATCAACAAAAATATACTTCATTTAAAGGAATAGTTCACCCAAAAAATGAAAATTCTCACCCTCAGGCCATACAATGTGAAGATGAGTTTGTTTCTTCATAGGAACAGATTTGGAGAAGCACTTTTTGTTTATGCATCAGTAACTCAGTAGTTGTTTGCGCTAGATCTCTCAAATCTTGATAAATGATAGTCGTATTTGTCTATTACAAATATAACTCACATGGACTTGTACTACACAATCACAGATTTTGTAAGTTAATGTCAAATACAAAGAGTTCTGTTGTTACAACTTACCCTACTACTGGGGATAGTAGATGTAACAATGAAAGGTAATTTATTGAAATAAGATCCACACTATCCAATTTATGCATGTCTTGAATAAAGTGAAATATTTAAATGGACAAAAACATTATATTGTATTTCTTTTAAGACTTTAAATTTAGCATAAAACAATTGCTGTGTGTGTTTGTTTGAGTGTTCATGTGTGTGTACTATATTCCTGTCACATAAGGGTTCAGTCACTAGCTATGTTGCCATCCACCTATTTTTATATGAATTTTGGGATATCACATTAAAAAATGCTGAATGGAAATGCCAAGATGCACATAAATTCTAAAAATGTGCACAAAAAACATATATGTGCTCTATTGAGGCGGATAATATTTTATCCAATAAGAAGAAATGCGCATAAACTATGATGGAAACACATTCACCACATAAATCCCTTGATGAGCAACAAAAAACTCACATGACTTTGGCTCAACAGAGGATATGACTGGATAACTGGACTCATCGGAATCATTATAAGGGGTTTGTTGTTACATTTATAATGAACTGTTACAACTATCCCCAACCCAAACAACCATAGCATAGCTAACTGTTTTAGCATGTGGGTTTGAAGTTAGCATGAATGCAAAGCATCAAATTGACCTAGAGAAATGGCTGTTCTAGGTTATATAAGTCAAAAAAACTATATCTAGTACAATACAATGATTTCTATGTAAAAAATTATCTTAAAGGGAACATCGGATGCTCACTTTACACACTCATTTAAGTTGGTACGATTTTTTAGGGTCTTCATGAAATTTCTGCAACATACTTTGGTTAAAATTCCTCAGTGGTCATGTAAAACAACACCCTTTTTACCTTGGCAAAAACAGCTCTGTTCACAGCGACCCATTTCGGTGCATGTCTCTTTAAATACTGATGAGCTCTGCTAACCCCGCCCCTCCCTTCCGTGGAAGAGGAAAGGCAATTTGCAAATAATCATAAAAAGTATAATGTGTGAGACTTACTTCTTCTGGAGGTGCAGCTGGATTACGAACAGTGGGTTCTGATCCATCCTTGAGTTTTAACTATTTAGCAAAACCTGCGTTGAATTGTCCCTCGTTCAGAAAGCTGTCTGGAGTAAAATTATTATGCGCAGACATAAATGAATTTAGGTGTATTCGGTGGCGTATTACCATCAAAAACAAAACTAATCCACTGTCTTCAGTGGCTCTCATGTCAGGAGAAAATAAAGACTCTTATGTTCACTTTTACATTCATCTACAAAACACCTGCATTGCTTACTTGACATTGTTGTCACTACAGCTGCTCGAGCGTGGAGAAAATGGCGGACAGCGTACAACTGGCTGAGGGCGGAGATATGCTAATACTGGACAGTACGCCATGGGTCGTGGGTGAGGCCTGCGCAAAATGACGTCATATAACTGAAGCGGCTTGATTATTGAGACTGTTTAGGTTTTTGGGGGATTAAAAAAAAAGGTAGTGAATGGATTTTTATCATTGTAGGGTGGTTGTGTCCACACACTGCTAAGACACATTATATGCAAACACCATGTAAAGGTGAATTTTGGATCCAATGTCCCCTTTAATAAAAAAAAACATGTACTTTCTTTACAGAAAATCAGTTTTTTGGTCATAAAATCTACAATGTTGCTCACAGTCACATGCCACTTCTCCTGTAAGCTCAAAAATATCATGGGAGTGTCTGATCACCACAGCTCTTTTCTGATTTGTCAAACTGACTTGTCAACTGACACCGTGTTACAACACTCCCCAGTCTACCCTAATTGATTACATGTAATCTGGATTACTTAATCAGATTCCAGAAATTATGTTCTTGTAATTAGATTATATTACATTTTAAAATGTTCATAATCAGATTACAGTTACTTTTCTATCGATTACATGATTACATATTCTAGGGCTGGGACAATAAATCGATGCATCGCAAACCGAGAAATCATTCTCTCTCGAATCGATTCTGAGTTTAGTTTTTAACAGCAGATGCCACTGCGTGCTTTAGAATAGCCGAATTCTGCTTGCTTCCAGTTCACACGCACCATTTGAACCTAAAATAATCACGCATAAAGTTCGAAAAGGTTGAAGCGAATTACAAGGATGTTCACAGTGGGCTGTGTTTACATTAATCTCGCATCATAAAAGCATAAAAGCCGATGTGCAAGTACATTTAACCACTTACATTACTCAGCCGAACGCACAAGCGCTCTTCTTCGTGAGCATTTGAGTGTGCGGTTAAAAACTAGCCTAAAGCACCATCTGCTGTCAAAAACTAAGCTCAGAATCGATTCGAGAGAGAATCACGATGCATTCCGATAATCTCAGAATCAATCCACGAAACGTGATGCATCGATTTATTGTCCCAGCCCTAACATATTCACAGAATTGCAGTAAATTATTCATAATTTATTGATTCACCCTAATTCTTATTTTTTTCTCCTTAAATTTTTTATTTAAATTGGTTTTATTTCAAAAGGAGTTAATTAGTTTAATTTAAAATTTTATTATTTAATTAATTAATTGCTTTTCATCAACTCACAAACCCCCTGCATTTCAATCACAAACCCTAGTTTGGGAAACCCTGGCATACTGTAATGTTTAATACATTTCATGATGTTCATAACAAAGAATGGAATATATTTTCTTAGTTAGGTCAAAAGGAATCTAAAAGTAATCAAAACATAGTTAGAATACATTACCTAATATGTGTAATCCAATAGATTATGTTATAAACTACAATTTCCATCATGTAATTTGTAATCAGTAACGGACTACAAATTGTAAGTAATCTACTCAGCACTGCCGTCAGAATAAGAGTTGATAAAGGCATCACAATAATCCACAAGTAATCGACACAACTCCAGTCCATTAATAAATGTCTTGTGAAGTGAGATACTATTTGTTTTTAAGAAACAAATCCATAATTAACTTTAAACTGTCGCTTCTGGCCAAAATATGAGTCCATAATCCATAAAAAAGAGTCCATCCCCTGTTGTCCTCTCATATAAATATCCACTGACAAATTTGTTTAGAACTGTTTTCGCATGGTGTTCAATTAATAAAAATCATGCACTATATTAAATATAATGATATTTGTGCTTAATTTTTTATGTTTGTGTTGTTTTGGAGTTATTAATAGAGCTTAAATATTTATAAATTGATTGATTCATGATTGATTTATTGATTGATTCATACATTTCTTGAAGAAGTTATTTTTTATTCTTTGAGGACCAAAAGCTTGGAATACAATGGAAATCGAAAAACGAATCATGCAATCTCTCCTATTTGCTCAGTAATGCAATTCTATTCAGTTCTAGCATGTTTGGCTCCCTTATTGTTACAATTAAGGAAACTGGCATATGTAAACTATTATAGAATTTGCTTTGTTTTTAGCATCAGTCAAGCTTTTCACACAGCTTCCAACATGAAGCTAAGCCACCTGTACAGCTGGTGCCTGCTGCAGCCTGGACTGTGCCCAAATCCAAGCGGGGCACTGGATTTATTCATACATCAAAACAGAGAGACATTCAGCAGATCCTCACAGTAAAGCACCACCATGGCTTCTGTGCAGGAGAGTCGCTAAAAATAGGCTGCCACCAAGACTAAGAATGGGGATATAAACAAATGTGTTCTTTTATCTCACAGAAAGGTTTAAGTATGAAACTTCATGCAACACTGAGAGATGTCAGATGCTTTAGAGGAAAGTTTGAGACCTGGTTGTGAGGAAAGAGATCCTTCTTTGTATTGTCATCAGGTCCTAGACAACAAGTGTCCGCACTGTGTTTACATATTGTCACTTGTGCAGAAACAGAAATCCTACCTCAGCTTTCTCAGCCTGCTGTGAAGAACAAACAAGAATAATTTTGACTAAGCAGGGTTTAGTGAAAATTATGACTTGATATTTCCTGTCTTCTTGAAAGAAAAGGGGGAAATATGCATGTGGGTGGCTCTGTGTGTGTGTTCTGTATCTGAGAGTGTCAGCAATAGTTGAACAATGTTTTTCATGTGTTTTAGTGAAGATTCTGGAGTTACACCTTATGCGTTAAGAATGTGTTGATGAGCAAAACCGATGTCAGGAGGTGCCATTTCAGCAGGCACGTACAAATGCTGGTATACGCACAGACATTTACCAGCAGTCAGACTATTGAGAAAAAAAACGAAGATGTGCTGTGTTAGTGCTACATGATAAAAGTGTGCTGACGTACTGCTAAAAAAGATGGGAGCCCATTTAGGTTTTGTTAATTAACAAACTGTTATTTTTAACAAATTAGTCTTTTCTTTAACAGATGTGTTTCATTTTAAAGCAAGCAGATTTTACAAGTTCACTAGGTTATATTCAGAGTTTGGTTTAAACTACTTAGGTAAACTTGGGTAAAATCAGTTTGCTTTGTAATGGAAAACATAATCAGATATTCAGTGTTTGGATTCAATTACTTAGTATCTATATTCATTAGCAGAACTGTAAAATATTACAGTCATTATTAGTCAGTGTAAAATAGTAAGTATACTTTTTGGGATTTTCTATAAAACTGTTTGCATTATTAAAAGTGTTTTTATTATTGTGGTAGTATATTTATATGCATAATATATATTTATACATATTTAAGATCAATCCTGTTCTAAACAGTACATTAGAAGAAAACAAACTAGATTAACCATATGTGAGATTAATTTGACCTGAAACTTGTGAAAATAGTATTTCATATTCTTAACCTTTAGGCTGCTCATTTACAATGGTGTGAACAATGTCTATGGCCAGTCAATAAAATATAATTAATTTGGTTCTTCTAACATCTTGACACTGCAATAATTTACAGAAAAAAATCTAGGTCAGTTCACAAACTTTAATTTTCATTTATAAAATAGTATTTTGGGCTTCTAATTCTTCTACGCTACACTCTGGATTCATTTGTATATTTAGCTATCATTATTCTAATTTAGTAGTTTGTGGTCATAAGGAGTTAATAATAAGCTGTTTAGAGTCATACTTATAATTGCACTTCTTTCTGATCATTTACAACTGCTAATAATTAATGGCATTGTTTAGTCAGTACCCTGGGCAATTGCAAACGATTAATCAATGCTTTCATATGAGCATAGTTAATTACATTAGTCATAAATCATAACCTTTTATTTTCTACCATGATGAACCAGACTTTTTTTCTCTCTCAAGGGTTTTGTTTGCACATTTTCCACAGAGATCTATGATCCTTCACATAATTGTATATTATTTATTTATTTATTTTGTAAATAAGACTAATGGCAAATTTCAATAAACAAGGCAGCAATGCGCACAAATTGATTAACACAAAGAAATTATTTTAATTATCAAAAGTTCATTCACAGAACTGAGGCCCACAGTGTTCATCTAGAGGCGGTGTTTCTTATCATCTGAAGCCGGTACTCTTTTTCTGCTTTTCAGCTCTTTTGTTGAGGAGAAAAATCTATTTAAGTGGCTGAAGCTCTGACACAAAGCAAGAGCAGAAAGCTGTAGAATCTGCTGGCTTAATTGATTATTTGCGCAGAGCTGTATATCAGCGAGGTGCAGCATACCCTTGGGAAATAATGTAAAACAGATAACAAGATCAAATGTGGAAGAATTGCTTTCTACTGCCAGCTTTATTAATCTGTTACTCTCTTAGTCAAAATGGCTTTTTTTCCCCTCTATTCTATGCAGGTTTTCCCATTAAGGCAAGGTACGC
>NW_015624297.1:618502-631428 GCF_001515625.1 Sinocyclocheilus rhinocerous | reverse complement strand
AAATGATTAATCAATGCTTTCATATGAGCATAGTTAATTACATTAGTCATAAATGATAACCTTTTATTTTCTACCACCACGGACATGATGAACCAGACTTTTTTTTTTCTCAAGGGTTTTGTTTGCACATTTTCCACAGAGATCTATGATCCTTCACATAATTGTATATTATTTATTTATTTATTTTGTAAATAAGACTAATGGCAAATTTCAATAAACAAGGCAGCAATGCGCACAAATTGATTAACACAAAGAAATTATTTTAATTATCAAAAGTTCATTCACAGAACTGAGGCCCACAGTGTTCATCTAGAGGCGGTGTTTCTTATCATCTGAAGCCGGTACTCTTTTTCTGCTTTTCAGCTCTTTTGTTGAGGAGAAAAATCTATTTAAGTGGCTGAAGCTCTGACACAAAGCAAGAGCAGAAAGCTGTAGAATCTGCTGGCTTAATTGATTATTTGCGCAGAGCTGTATATCAGCGAGGTGCAGCATACCCTTGGGAAATAATGTAAAACAGATAACAAGATCAAATGTGGAAGAATTGCTTTCTACTGCCAGCTTTATTAATCTGTTACTCTCTTAGTCAAAATGGCTTTTTTTCCCCTCTACTCTATGCAGGTTTTCACATTAAGGCAAGGTACGCCTCTGCGTCCCAAGTAGCATAAAAGCTACAGCTGAGGGAGGTTTTATGAAGCTGTTTTGATTTGAAAGAATATGGGTGGCTCATGATTTCAACATTAGCTGAGCATTTGAGCTGCAAGCGTCTGTGTGGCAGGAAAATTGAAAGGGTTTAGCTTCGTTTTGGCTTGCTTTTTAAGAATTAGAATTGGAATTATTCAGTGACAAGATGTTTTAGAGTCTTAATTTACTTTAAAACCAAGCTGTAAGGAAATTTGCGGACTCACACATGTTTGTATTTTGGCCTTAAAGGATCAGGCTTGTAGAAAATACACAAGACTCCCTTGCTTGCTGCAGTAATTCTTTGATTGCAGATTTACACCAGCGAAACAGCCGCAATACCCTCATGTACATGGCCTTGTAGGTTCATTCTTTATAGTCGAGATGCTGTGAGTGTTTGCATTAAATCCAAATCAAACCAAGTGTTCTCTAATTCCACATTCTCTCATAGTGCATTTACATAATAAAAATTGCATAGCAGTCTCATAATCTACTAGACATCCTTCCTCAAACATCTCTCTAAGCCATTTCCAACTCCGTAAACTGATTTGTTTTTCTTATTCATGGGGTCTTGCGGCACATCAGACATGACTGTAATTGCCTTCCTCTCACCAGGGAGCTTCTTGTTTCTCATTCTAATGTTTATTCTCTATTTCATGTCACCAAGGCAAAGAGAGAGACTCCACCCTGGGAGAAATGACACTCTCTCCATCACCAAGAGGAGAGTGAAAAGATAAGAACGGTAGATAAATATCTGCAAATGTGCATATCTCGAAATGACGCTAGCACCATGTTCTCATTTTAAAATGAATGGGTGTTTATAAGTACACTTCCTATGAGTTTGGTAAACTGTGGCAGTTCGCATTAGCGAACGCAGCGTAATGCACTAACAAGCCAATGTTAGTCAGAGGGACCATCTGGATTGCGTGTGTTTTTATGAAATCAAATCTTTGGATTACTCCTCTCGTTCTCTAATTGAGCTGCTTCATTAAGCACGGCGGTACCGCTCTAAATGGCCAGTTTATATTGACTGATAAAAGGGCTGCTCGGCCCAGGAAGTGATGATCTACAGAGCAGTAGAAAATGGGACTGAACCACAGGTTATTTACGTCAGCCCTCCCTCAAATGAGACCTCTGCAAAAGTGAGATCCTCGGCAGCTGTGGACGGCTCTGCTTCTGCCTGTAATTTCAGTTCTTCCAGAGTCAGACCCTGTCAGGTGTAATTATGCAATAGATGAAGGTACCAGGCTGGTGGTTTTCCCTTTTACAAACTAAATCTGCAGCTTTATTCTGGGAAGAAATGCAGTCATTATTAAATTTTAGTTTTTCTATCATTTTTGAGGAGTTTTAGGTTTCAGAGCTCATAATGTTTTTTTTTATGTCAACAAGCGCCATTCTCTGCATCATGAAAGGAGGAGGGATAATGTCAGTTTAGCTTAAAGGGGTCATATGATGCGATTTCAATTTTTCTTTTCTCTTTGAAGTGTTACAAGCTCTTGGTGCATAAAGAAGATCTGTAAAGTTGCAAAGACTAAAGTCTCAAATCTGAAGAGATATTCTTTATAAAAGTTAAGAGTCAACCACGCCTACCTAAAACGGCTCGTTCTAACACGCCCCCACATACCTACTTCACTATGTGGAAATATTAGCATAATGCCGCACAAATGTGCACGCAAAGAAGGTGTGGTTTCAGGAACGCAGTAGTGTTCATGCAGCCATGTCAGGGAGACACTGTGTGTTTCAGTGCGAAAGCAAAATCACTTTATTATGGCCTGTAAGGGGCGTAACATTTCTGTCACACGCTTGAGGTATTCGGCCAATCACAACGCACTGGATAGCTGGATAGCCAATCAGAGCACACCTCGTTTTTCAGACCGATGAGTTTTGTAAAAATCGACGCGTTTCAGAAAGGTGGGGCATAGAGGAGAAACAATAATGTACAGTATGTGGAAAATAATGTGTTTTTTTAACCTTAAACCGCATAAACACATTTCATTACACCAAATACACAAAATAATGTTCTTTTTAGCAACATCATATGACCCCTTTAATACATTTCTAATAGATGTTTTATTTTCTGCCTGAGGTTCTGTCTGAAGTGTTTGGACACTTGGAGATTTGAGTGGGTGGAAGAATATCTGGGAAATGCAGCCAGTTTTGCAACAAGATATTTGGAAACATTTATAATGGCATTTTAACTTTCTGTCTGCTTAGTTCAAGAAAACATCTTCATTGAATTTTCTTTCTTGCTTTTTATATGAGCTCACTTTTCTATTCCTTTAAATGGTTGTGCACGGTATGCTACTGGAGTTAGGGAAAATTCACCAAAAATGAAATTATTCAGTCATCATTTCCTCACCCTCATGTTGTTCCAAAATCTCTACGACTTTCTTTATTTTGTGGAACACAGAAGAAGATTTTTTGAATGAAAGTCAATGGCCTCTTCAGTTGTTTCGAAACAACATTATTTAAAATCTTCATTTGTGTTCTGCAGAAGGTTCTTCCTTTTATCTATCCTTTTAATCCCCCTCCAGCTACTCTTAACTGTAAGATGATATTAGTTATTGGCTCAGCCTCACTATAAAAAATTGTTATTAAAATCAGAAATTTCTCATATGATCATATCAAGTAGTTTGCGAGGTAAAGTATTAGAATTAGGTACCATGTGATGTTATGCAAAATCATCAGTGGTCTGTTAGGGGTCTGCTCTGGTTCTTCTCACTTCACCGCCAGTGCAGGATGATGCAGGTTTTCAGGCTGAATCAATCCAGCATTGCTATTACGCTGCATTAACATTACATGAATCCACCTGCATGTATCAAAATGCTAAATGGTTTGAACTGGAAACTTTAAAAGCCAGCCACTTGTGTAATTAAATGCACAAGAAAATGAAATGTGCAGTTCAACTATCGGTTTGGCAACATGCTTTTCTGCTGTCTACATTCTGTTGTGTTATAATGAGTTGGTTTAAAAAGTTAAAGTGTTATTTTACTATGAATGATAATAATTGCATATTATATATTTAGGTACTGACATTTTCTGCAGTGGACAGTAGTTATGGTATTTGTACAAATGTCATTACGTACGAATGCATAGCATTTTTTTTTTGTCTTGGTTAAAGGTTTCTTTGACAAGAAAGACTTAGACTATTAAATATGTATTAAAAATGCATTAAAAAGGTATTATGTACACTACCATTAAAAAGTTTGAGGTCAGTCAGATTTTTAAGATGTTTTTGAAAGAAGTCTCTCAAGCTCACCAAAGCTGCATTATTTGATCAAAAATACAGTAAAATATTATTACAATTTAAACTGTTTCTATTTGAATATATCTTAAAATGAAATGTATTCCTGTGATGCAAAGCTGAATTTTCAGCAGCCAATACTCCAGTCTTCAGTGTCATTTGATCCTTCAGAAATAATTATGATATGCTGATTTGCTACTCAAGAAACAATTATTATTATTAAAGTAGAAAACAGTTGAGCAGTTGAGTTTTTGTAACATTTACTATTTACTGTCTATTTAATGTCACTTCTGATCAATTTAATG
The DNA here is from genome assembly GCF_001515625.1 of Sinocyclocheilus rhinocerous. Classification (NCBI taxonomy): domain Eukaryota; kingdom Metazoa; phylum Chordata; class Actinopteri; order Cypriniformes; family Cyprinidae; genus Sinocyclocheilus; species Sinocyclocheilus rhinocerous. The sequence goes on along the minus strand of NW_015624297.1, from coordinate 627,201 downwards.
CATTCTTGCTGTATTAATGTATTATTGTATTTTTTAAGTATTAATTTCTTTTTTAAAAAAAAATGTAAAAAAGACCCCAAACTGGTAATGTATAAAACCCCACATGTGTAGTCTCAATGTGTTCACTACTTTTTAAGCACAAGCAAGAGCTCATAGAATATTGTTTTGACAATCCCCATTTGAAAAAGGTTGGCGGAGGGCAGAATCGATACGCATCTGGTCATGGGATCGGCTGTAAAGTTATTTTGTATTCCATTAGTGGTCTAAGGTTCTTAGCAGGAGCCATCAAAAAGGCTGATACATGAAAGCCTTCCAAAACACTTGCGTCCTGCTTTCTATTCTTGGATTACTCTGTGTAATTTGAGGTTAGAAATAAAAGAACGCCTGGGGCCTATTTTATGCACATATAGCTGAAATGTTTTTTCTTCTATTTCAAAGACAGTCACTCCAACCATGTATCATCAGATGAAGATAGCTGAAATTGAAATGCAATTTTGCAGTATAGCTTTTAAGAACCATACTTTGTACTTGATGCACAGACCTCAAAAAGGGCAAAACAATAGGACTTAAAGGCACAGAGTACATACTTTGCTAATGCCTGGTGAGCAGGGTCGGGATATTAACCTCACAGCGTGTTCTTCAGCTGAAGTCTGTATTATACCTACATGGTTGTCGGGTTAATTACTGTGCTTAGAGGCACACAAGCCTGTCGCTTATTTTAGTGTGACCTTAGAGTGAATGCCCTGTCTTATATAGAAAAAGAAGTGCTTCTCTTATTGCTGCACAGCCAGAAATTGGTGTCAGTTTCTCCTGAATAATAAAGACATGATCATTTTAGGGAGATGCACTTAATTTTTACAGTAGAGTTTTCACATCTGAAATATCAGACATCAGAACTATACTTCTATCAGGGTTATTCAAAATTCAGAATTGAAAAATTGTCTCCCATTCAGTTAAACCATGATTTTGAATTGGCCACACCCCACAGGAAGTTGAATTTGAATGACATAAAGGGAAATATACTGAATTGCAATTCAAAGAAGATAAACACAGCAGTCTGAGAAATGCCTAACGTATTTTTAGCGTTTGATACATCCTGATATAGTATTTTCTCTTTGTTTCTATCAGATCACACCGGTAGTGTTTCCATCATGAGACTGGTGTTGAAGTACTTGGACAAGATGAGATGTTTCCGGAAACGTTCTACCATTCCTTTTCTGGTGGCTCTCATTACCTTCCTGCTCTTCATAAACCTCTACATCGAGGATGGCTACGTGCTGGTGAGTTTGTTTACCTGGTAAATTATAGAGGTCAATTTATTTACAACATCAGTGGAGCAGATAACAAGACAATAGTGGGCTTCACAACAACTTGACTACTGTTGTTGCATGTGATTTAGCATTAATTATCTCTGTGCTGAAACGTTATTTTGTTTATATGGTTTAATTACCAAATGTTGCGTGTAAGGCTGCCGGTGCTGTGCTGTGCATGTATAATTATCAGAGCTCACGCTGCAGCTTATTTAAAATTTCATGATGTAGACGCAGTCCAAATGCAAGAGACAAATGTATTATTCATGAGGCCAACTTTATGATCAAAACTTTGTGATCATAACATGTCGCGAGTGTTTGTCTGTTGAATTATTCAAAATTTGTACCCATTTTGACTAAGTCACTGTTCCAAATAACACCCATTTAATTGAAATACAAACACCATCACAGCCAGCAAAAATTTTGTGAACAGTGTGAACAGTTCATGTGTGGTAAAAAGATGCTATAATTTAATACAAGATAAGTTATTTAAAACGTTGAGTAAGTAATATTGTGTGTACAATTAATTATTCAAAGGCCATCATTTACAGTTAATGAGATTATACAAGAGTGTGCAAGAATATTGCCAAATCTAAAAATAATTACCTGCAGCCAGAGCCCATCCTCCATATACGCAAAATACGCAAGCTGCGTAGGGTCCCCGAAACACCAGGGGGCCCCCTTGCTCTCAGAGATGATTTAATTTTAGTTTTGTTTTTGAATTTGGCCAGCGGTTATGAAAACATGAATGATCATTTCTTTTAATGCGGTGCGCTGTCGCCCTTTCTACGTAAAAATCAGTCAGATCATGTAATGTGAATGTGGTACAGTCTTGCTCGAGACAAAAAAAACGAGTTGAAAGCGTACCGAGCCGCGGAAGAGACACTGTTTCTCACGCGCTTTCCGTGAGCGCGATTCGAGACAGAGTGAAACACGGACAAATGCGTTTTATTCATTCGTTCATAACCACTCATACCCCACTCCACCACTTTAAATCTCAATTGAAATGTTGTGACAAACTTTGACTTACTTTAGACTTTATATTTAGACTTGGATCTTGGATGTCATGTGTTTCAGGAGGAAGACAAACGTCAGTTACGAGAAACCTCAATGCATCCACTGAACTCAGAGCGATATGTTCATACCTTTAAAGATATCACCAATTTTTCTGGAACAATCAACGTGACTTATCGGTACCTTGCTGGAACACCTTTACCTCGAAAGAGTAAGACTGCTTTCCTTTGTATACTTTAGTATTAACAGTACACACAGTTAAAAAAATTCTAAACAAATAAGTAAAAAAATATGTACAATATGCAAAACTGCACGACTGTATTATTTATGATCTAGAATTTCGAGTTGTTCATTTATTTATGTATGTATTTATTTATTTATTTGTGGTCTTCTGTATATGTATGTATAGGCACAAACACACACACACACACACACACACACACACACCCTATACATACATATACACGAGAAGGCAAAACAAAGGCACAACTCCAAATGTTACACCATATGTCTAGATCAAGTCTCTTTAAAAATGCTTCATGTTCAAATGTTTAATTGTAAAAAAACTTTAAAAAAAAACATCCTTAAAATCAGATATATTTTCTTGCTAAACAAAATTAATACTTTTATGAAATTATCAAATAGCTTGTTCTTGCTTTAAGATTAAATTTAATAAGGTCTAGTGAGATTTATGTCTAAAAAAAAGAAAAAAATGTGAATGGGCTAAGAACATATTTTCTTGCTAAACAAAATTAATACTTTTATGAAATTATCAAATAGCTTGTTCTTGCTTTAAGATTAAATTTAATAAGGTCTAGTGAGATTTATGTCTAAAAAAAAGAAAAAAAATGTGAATGGGCTAATAACTTAATTTGAGATATTTTATCCAAAAACAACTTTTTATATTTTACATAATTTTGCTTTTTAAGTAAATTTATTTTGTTTTAGTAATATTTGTATATTTCTCACTGGGCAACATAACAAAAATATTGATTAAGAAATGTTCTATATTTTTTCTATCCTAGACAAGGTATCAGGTCTGTTCAAGGCATATATTCTCTTACTCCATGATTTTTCATGTTCTTTTACAGAGTATCTCACCATTGGATTGTCGTCTGTGAAAAGAAAACGAGGAAACTATCTGCTGGAGACCATCAAGTCTATTTTTGACCAGTCAAGCTACGAGGAGCTCAAAGAGATTGTTGTGGTTGTCCACTTGGCAGATTTTGATCTGGCATGGTGCGAGAGCCTAGTTCAGGAAATCTCAAGGAAGTTCGGTCACCATATCATTGCAGGACGGCTGCTAGTTATCCATGCACCTGAGGAATACTACCCATCCCTGGATGGGTTGAAGAGAAATTACAATGATCCGGAGGATAGGGTACGCTTCCGCTCCAAACAGAATGTAGATTACGCGTTTCTGCTCAACTTCTGCACCAACCTGTCAGATTTCTACATGATGTTGGAGGATGATGTGCGCTGTTCTCGAAACTTTCTCACCGCCCTGAAGAAAGTGGTAGCATCTAGGGAGGGATCGTATTGGGTGATGCTGGAATTCTCCAAACTGGGCTACATAGGGAAGCTGTACCACTCACGAGACCTTCCCAGACTTGCCCATTTCCTGCTCATGTTCTATCAGGAGATGCCTTGCGATTGGCTTCTTATCCATTTCCGAGGCCTACTGGCCCAGAAGGATGCGATTCGCTTCAAGCCTTCCCTTTTCCAACACATGGGCTACTATTCCTCTTATAAGGGGGCAGAAAACAAACTTAAGGATGATGACTTTGAGGAAGACTCCCTTGATATCCCAGACAACCCACCTGCCAGTTTGTACACAAACATAAATGTATTTGAGAGCTATGATGCTGCCAAAGCTTACAGTAGTGTGGATGAGTACTTTTGGGGCAAGGCTCTGTCCACTGGGGACTTTTATGTAATAGTGTTCAACAAGGCAACTAAAATCAGCAGAATCAAGATCATCACGGGAACGGATGATCGGCAGAATGATATTTTGCATCACGGAGCTCTGGAAGTGGGGGAGAAATTAGTAGGAACCAAAAAGGGAAGGCAGTGCTCCTCTTATATAACTTTAGGGGAGTTTAAAAATGGAAACATTGAGGTTCATGGTGTGGACCACAAGATAGCATTTGATATTGAGTGTGTTCGCATTGTGGTAACTGCAAGTCAGAAAGAATGGCTTATCATTAGAAGTATAAGCCTCTGGACTACACAAGGTGCCAGTCAATGAGAACTTTTTTGAACCGTAGCTAAAGGCACAAGTATCTGTTTATTTATCTTTTTATTTATTTATACATTATTTATTCACCTGAGAAATCATTATTTATTCAAATTCATTCAGACTATTTTAAAGGCAGTACAATATTTCACACATCTGAGGCATTTCTGAGAAGCTAAACAGTTTTGACTCTTCTTTGACCAAGGTGTACACTGCAAAAAATAATAATTTTCTCTTTTTTTTTTTTCCTTAAACCAGACCCATTTATATAATTTTTATTGAAATTATCTTTTAACAACTTTTATTAAAAGTTTTTCTTGCTTGAAGCAGAGATCTATTAAGGTATGGTGAGGTTTGTGCTTAAAAAGAAAAAAATATTTGCCAGTGAAGTAAGATAAACTTAAATCGACATGTTCCTGAACAACAACTCTTGCATAATTTTGCTTTAAGTAAATGTGTCCTGTATATATATATATATATATATATATATATATATAACAAGAAATTATTTTTCACAATGAAGCTGTTTTCCATATTTTAACAGACATATCCTATTATAGTCGCTGAAAAAGTTGCTTGAAGCTGAATTGTAAGCACTTCATTTCGGTTAAGTTATTTTTTGGTTTGTTTACTCATTTCATCTATACCTCTAAAATATTTGCTTATCCTGCTCTCCTTTCCACCAACACAGGGTCAATGTTGTCTTGAATATACAATGTATTGTGGCATCAGTCTACTCAGCAACATTTCATACTATCTCCCCACTGAATGATAACAGAAATGTTATTCAATCAATCCTGGGCCAAAAGGGTCTTTTTAGTGTAGTTTTGTTTTGTTTGTGCATTTCTTCAGAGGCATGGACTGGAACAGTGTGGCTATTCGCCCATCTTCTGAAGTGTTGTGATTGGACAGTACAGTGACAAATGAGGTAAACCTCCTTCCCCTTTTCAGTATTTTCCTCCTATCTTTTGCTCAGCGCAATTTTACCAGGGTAAATTGAGTTTTGTTTGGCTCATTCCCCCATAAAATTACATCAGCAACAACCACCCTAGTGCAGACCATTCTCATAGCAAATCCCTGGCTGGAATTGTTGGACGCTCCATCTAAATGCAGTTTTGTGGCATTGTGTGAGTGTATGCTCTATAGACCATATCTGTCACTATGAGTATTTGTTTACTCTTTGTTTACCCGAATGACATTTTCACAAGATGTTTTGAGAGACATTAAAACTTGGTTTCGCAACCATCTAATTACTCTGTCAGAGTGAGCATGTCACATGAAAAATGCAATAATAAGACAACTGTTTACATGACTCTGTGATGTTGCAGAATGTGTTTAACTCTTTATTTCTTTATTTTAAGGCCAGGCATTTTTTCCCATGAAAACAACTCATTTTCTTTGGTCTTTTATCATGCTGCAGTTCATACATGTGTAGTAGTTCATAGGATCATAAAAATAACCTGTACTTTGCATGATTTTTGCAGTTGTCTTTGCCAACACCCAAGATACAAAATTGGCGTTACATTAAGAAGTGCTTTGCACAAACTTATGTCAAAAGTTAACTTTGCCGTAGTTATCAAGAAGCCATTACTACCACTATTTCTCAGGCTAGAAATGCGTTACATTACATTGTGTATACATTCATTTTCAACCCAGGTCAGAACTGCATTGTTTCTTTGTCAGTGTTTTATTCAGTTTACTGGAGGTGAATACCTCTTGCCCAATTGTATTTGTGAATGGTCTTTTGGATGCATTTCAGACTTCTATGGCTATTTAATGTCACAGTATGTTTTCAATAGTTTTGTAATGCTTTCTTGTGAGCAAAGCACAGGTCCTTTTTTTAAACAGCCAGATAAATTTTAGGGCTGGGTGTGTAATAAAATGTTACAAATGAAAATATTGGAAGGTTTTGTCTTCCTAATAAAACAACTGACTAAATCATTGTTCATGCATGAGCTAAGAAAGAATGCCGCAGTGTTAGTACGCCTGTCGGTTTTAGGCTTTATGACTTGTTTTCAAGTGTCTTCTCTGAACTTGACTGGCATTGTACTGTACTTGATTTGTAATTTAACTGTACTAATACTACATTACAACAACGGACATCTTATGTATTGTGCTGCATAGGTGAAGAGAATGTGTTATGATGTAGAGTTATGTTGTATTTCTCCCACACTGTTTGTCACATGGTACTGTAACTATATTGTAAAATGGCATATATTTTTTTACATTTATCATTAGAACTGTTTGCCTTGTATATTGTACCTAAATATACATTGACTCAAGTGCTGAGTTGACAAAAATGAATGCCAGTTCATCATTGAAAATCCAGAGATTGTAAAGTAAAACAAGTAGCGAAAAACTGTAAAGTTTTGTAGCGGTCTAAATAAATTTGCATGCAGATGAACACATCTCTCCTGCAGTAATCGGGCTGGACGCACAGTATAAGCCAGCATGGATACACTTGAATATTCTCTGCCTTATAAGTTCATAGGCCTGCTTTTGTGTCTATGCAGGTGAATACAAGTTCAAACAAGCCACACTATTCAGAAATGCCTCACTGCTTATGGAAATAATATTAGCTTGTGTGATAAAGTGTAATTTTAGAAACTTCAAATGATCACAGATGTCAGTGGATTCTATCAAACCTCATGCATTATTTATTTGTTTATTCATATGCTTTGTGTCATGTTAATACATTCATAATTAAGTTACAGTGCTTAGGCTATTTGGCTGGATTTTCTGTTTCTGCTCCACAGTATATTACTTCAGCTTACAGTATTTTGTAGAAACACACAATATATGATTTTCTCTTAAATTATTCTGGTTGTTGCACAATGTAAGAAAAAGTGATGAGGACGTTGAAGATCTTGATGAAGATGTTTATTTCAGCATAGCAGTGACAAAGTACATGGAGTACCTTGGGTTCAACGGAGTCGGAATGAACCCAGAATATCCTAAACTCAAACCTTTTATACAGTTACAGTTTACTACCCTTAATGTAAGTGAAGTTGCTCCTGTTGTAACAGCTGTAGTCTGTATGTTAATTAAGTTCTGACACCCATTTGTCTTAGGTGGTTCTCGGTGTCCCACACCCTCTCCCATTCTACAATTGATCATCATTTGCTCAGGATGTGATCATCCCAAATGGTCTAGAAACAACATAACTGTTGACTTTCTTCTTCTCTATAATAATTAAGCCATTTTGGGAAATGAGCATGATCAAACATATATTGTGGAGTGGAATCTGGGTCGGGGCAGACTATAGATTCTTACAGTCCCCCATTTGATGCTCTTGGCCCAAAAGAAGCATCACACTCACTCCCGTTACACAGATTACACCTCCCTTACAGGGCAGGTGCCCAGTGGCGGTGAAGCCCTGCCTTAGGTTGCCCCCCTCTGGCCAAAGGAGAATCTTACCCGTCATTGAGTCGACACCTCATGCACACTGGTTGTCGCTCCATCCAATTAGGCAAAATTATCATAGGGACTTCTCTCAAATTTGGCAAAATGACACACAAACATTTTTTTTGGGTTTGGAAGAGGAGCACTTGAGAAACATAACAGCAAAAGAGATTTTCTAAATGTACTAAACATTATGACAGTACAAACCTAGCCAAAGGCCAAAGAGCAAAAACATCAATCAACAGGCAACATAGTGTGTGTGTGTGTGTGTGTGTGTGTGTGTCTGTGTGTTTTTTTTGTGTTTTCATTTTGTCACTTGCATTGTGTCCATTCTCTCAGTGTGGTGTGGACGTCCTTTGTCCACAAGTGTGCATTCAGTAGAAGTGACAAAGTACATGTAGTACCTTGGGTTCAACGGAGTCGGAATGAACCCAGAATATCCTAAACTCAAACCTTTTATACAGTTACAGTTTACTACCCTTAATGTAAGTGAAGTTGCTCCTGTTGTAACAGCTGTAGTCTGTATGTTAATTAAGTTCTGACACCCATTTGTCTTAGGTGGTTCTCGGTGTCCCACACCCTCTCCCATTCTACAATTGATCATCATTTGCTCAGGATGTGATCATCCCAAATGGTCTAGAAACAACATAACTGTTGACTTTCTTCTTCTCTATAATAATTAAGCCATTTTGGGAAATGAGCATGATCAAACATATATTGTGGAGTGGAATCTGGGT
>NW_015624297.1:570518-617437 GCF_001515625.1 Sinocyclocheilus rhinocerous | reverse complement strand
AAAATGACACAAAAACTTTTTTTTCGGGTTTGGGAGAGGAGCACTTGAGAACCATAACAGCAAAAGAGATTTTCTAAATGTACTAAACATTATGACAGTACAAACCTAGCCAAAGGCCAAAGGAGCAAAAACATCAATCAAGAGGCAACATAGTGTGTGTGTGTGTGTGTGTGTGTGTGTGTTTGTGTGTGTCTGTCTGTCTGTGTTTGTGTCTGTGTCTGTGTTTGTGTCTGTGTCTGTGTCTGTGTGTTTTTTGTGTTTTCATTTTGTCACTTGCATTGTGTCCATTCTCTCAGTGTGGACGTCCTTTGTCCACATGTGTGCATTCAGTAGACAATATTCTACATTCGAGTATGCATATGTTTGTCTCTTTCTGGTGTCATGTGCAGAGAGTCTGTGTCTGTGCATTTCTCATTTCTTGTTTTCCATCTCGGTGAGAAGACTGCTATCCACAGTCTCTGAAAATGGTTTGATCTCTTTGTTTCTTTTTTCCATTGTCCATTCATTTCAATTTCAACAAGTCCTTCTAGCTGTTGTTGCAGTTTGTGAAGTTCCATCAGGTCCATCCATGCCATTGTGGGTCTCAGGGTTTCTAGATCTTTTAAGCTTGGAGTTCTGGATCTTGTAGGTCTGGAAATCTCTCAATTTCTGGTTCTGATGATCACTCTGTTCCAATTTCTCATTAATTAAATTTAAATATTAATGCCATTAACACATTTCCCAGAAATGATAAAGAATCACACCCTTTTTGATAGTAAACATATTTTCTAAAATATAATACTATCATGAAACTATTCCTACAATTCACATCAACATCTGCTTGTGACTGAGCTACAGTCATGTTGTTCATACAGTGCTGTGTCTGGCAAGGTGTGAATTGCTTCTTCCTTATTTCCTTTCAACAGTGCCAACTGGGTTTCTAAACTGCCTATCTTCTTAAGCAAATCACGATAGCTCATCCTTCTTTTGTGTAAAAAGTGACACTGTCTTGCCTTGTGTCCCATACTTCCACAAGCACAACAAACAGAATTTACTCTTTCTAATCTCTTTGGTCTCTGATGGAAACCATTAAATGATCTAGAACAGTGGTTTTCAACCTGTGGGCCGCAACGGTATTGCAGGGGGGCCACCAATTACTATTAAAAGAAATAATAATATTGTTAATACATGTAAAAATTTCTAAGTCATAACATAATATCTTAATTTCATATATATAATTAAATAAAAAATAAATATTAAACTGTTACTTTGCTTCCACTATTCGAGCTCGCTGATTGGTTTAAGAATAAACCGCCAATTCTAAAATATTTTTTGCTGCATGTGCTACAGAACAACAGATTCAAACATGGATAAATGGCTGTCAACAGGGTCGCTGAAAAGAACAAATGCAGATGTTTCTCCATCTACAAGTAAGCCTGACACTGAAAAGACTCATAATAAATCTAAAAGAAAATACAGTAGTGACTATCTAGCGCGAGGCTTCATATGTGTGGGAGTGGAGAACAAGCAGCTACTGCTCTGCATTGTTTGCTCAGAAGTCTTATCAAAAACATTGCCAGTTCATTCAATAAAGACAGTTAACAATCTAGCTTCTGAGTACTCAGTTATTAACCCAACAAATAGCGGGGTCAGTTAATTTTTTTGCAGTGGGCCGCGGAAACATATGTGTTTGGTTGTGTGGGCCGCGAGTTGAAAAAGGTTGGGAACCACTGATCTAGAACATTCTCTCCTGCCAAATGCAGCAACTGGATGTGTAGATTCTGCAGCTTTCATTTGACTTCTTGCATTGAAATGCTGTGTCATTTTGGAAATGATTTGCTCGTATGGTGTATTTACATCTACATGCAGAGCAATGGCTTCTCGCATGTGTGAACTACTCTGTGCAATTAATGCAGACTTAAACATGAGATTTTGTTTAGTTGCATTGGGCAAACCACTGTAACAGCTAAACATTTCCCACAGCCTGGATGCAAATGATAGAGGATGTTCTCCAATTGCCATTGTCACCTTAGTTATCTTTCTCAAGTTAACCAAATTAATCCCAGCAAGTCTATGTACAGCTTCTCTCCTTGCACCTTTGTCTGCTCTTTTGTCACGAACTTCCTGTGAGAGAGCACTGGTTAATGAGCGTGGTATGCAAATCATAAGAAGTCTACAAGCATCTTCGTCTGACACACTATAAACATCCACTACCTTCTCCAGTTTTGACAAAAACTCTACAGGATCCATGTTATCAGGCTCAAAAGAACCCACTGCTGTAATAAGACTTTGAAAGTCCATAAAAGACAGTTGACTAACAGCTTGGCGATTTTCATTTCTTTGATCAAGAACCCTCTCATTTCCAGTCTGTCTTGTTCGCACTGGTGCCATTGGGAATCTCACAGAATCATCTGAGGAATTATGTATTGGACGCAAATGAATAAAACAGCCACACTACGTCGGGCTTCTAAACCAAATTTTTCACTTCTCCGGACATGGCCACACTCCGTCGGGCCTTACACTTCACTACACTAAACTGTTAAAAATGTAACACTGTCACAGTACGGCGGACAAAACCACACTACTTCGGGTTTTATGTTATATTTTTAAAACAGTTTACATAGCCACGGTTCGTTGGGCAAATCAACACTGCTTTTGGGCTTTAAACTTCACGGTGTTCACGGTCTTCACGGAGTCACGGTGCGTCAGACTCAATACACTATAACACACAACAGTTATGAAATAATTCTGTGACCACACTGCTTCAGGTCAGTTCAGTTACTTTAGAATTTCATCAGAATTATCACAACTTCGCAGTCAGTTTCAATTACATTAGAAACTTACAACTTTGTTTCAGTTACTTTAGAAACAATTGATCTAATACAACTCTGCCACCACACTGTGTCGGGTTGATTCAATTACTTTAGAATCCTAACAGAATTATAACAGACCAACACCGAGTTTCAATTACTTTCGAAACTTTAAACTTAAGCACTTTGCTTCAGTTACTTTAGAAACAATGATTCCAATACAACTCTGCTACCACACTGCTTCAGGCTGATTCAGTTCCATTAGAATCTTAAACAGAATTTGTACAGAATAGGCTTAAGAACTCCTCCTGCTAATACTGACTAAACCAAATTCTCTTCTGTCCTTAAAATTTTCTTTTCTAGATTTCTTTTTAAACGAGGGGGTTCCCTGACAAAAACAACATAGAAGAAAGAAACCACTTTTCTTACCTTTCCCTGCTTTTTTGGGGGGAATTCCCTCGCTGGGTGGCTCGCCAATGTAAGAAAAAGTGATGAGGACATTGAAGATCTTGATGAAGATGTTTATTTCAGCATAGCAGTGACAAAGTACATGTAGTACCCTGGGTTCAACGGAGTCGGAATGAACCCAGGATATCCTAAACTCAAACCTTTTATACAGTTACAGTTTACTACCCTTAATGTAAATGAAGTTGCTCCTGTTGTAACAGCTGTAGTCTTTATGTTAATTAAGTTCTGACACCCCTTTGTCTTAGGTGGTTCTCAGTGTCCCACACCCTCTCCCATTCTACAATTGGTCACCATTTGCTCAGGATGTGATCATCCCAAATGGTCTAGACACAACATAACTGTTGGCTTTCTTCTTCTCTATAATAATTAAGCCATTTTGGGAAATGAGCATGATCAAACATATATTGTGGAGTGGAATCTGGGTCGGGGCAGACTATAGATTCTTACAACAAGTTAAAAAAAGAAGGGTAAAAAAAGCAAATATAAATTATACACACATTACCACAGTATAACAAATATTTCTTTGAGGCTGTGCAATTGCTGTGTTTTCCCTCCAAGCAAGTCTTGAAGTGCTGCTCTTATGATTAGTGTCAAGGATTTTGCAACACAATTGCTGATAAATTTCAGATTGCGGATGGCTGCGACTGTGAAGTCCTTAATTGGTGGATTGCAGAAATTGGGCTGCGGGTCTGTTTGGAGGACAGTGAAAAAAGCTATGATAAATTCAAATAATATAATGCAACTAACAATATAATTGTGCATGGATAAACTATCTTTTAAAAAGGGGGAAACATTTTCACTATCTGTTTTTGAAATCAAAAGTTAAACAAATTCAACAGATGCCAACACGTACGGTTTGCTTGACATTTTCAAGAACCATAAACAAAACTATACAAGGTAAATCAAAAAAGGAAATACGCCACTGTTTGTGATATTAAAACTAGGCCTATTTCTTGTGTTCAAAACTCACTTTAAAACAACTTCTTTTCCTGATCTTACATGGAGTCATTAGAGTCATTATCCTTATAAAAATATACATTATTTTAGTAATAAATAAATAAATATCCGAGATTACTTGAAGAACACAGACAAATCAGATATTGTTGTAATACTTTTTATCTATTTATTGGTTTAAATCCTTTCTGTTTCACCAGTCAGAACGTCTCTGGCTTGTCCATGTGAATAAAAACAAAGGCACTTTAATGTTATCTTTGAATAAAAACATCCCGCTACTCCCATATTGCATTCTGAGGACCAATGTCCAAATATGTCATATGACATTGTTTTTTCGTGGTCATGACAGCTCAAGAGCTTAATATATTACTGTAAGTGGGAAATTGTGCAAAAAGCACATTTAAGTTGATTTCTTACTTTGACTATAATGAGATATACAGTATATATATTATACAAAGTTGTGAATAATTCAGCCTTTGCTAATAATGTTGGGTATTATTAGGCCTGTGCAGTTCATGGTAATATTGATATATTTCAGTATGTTTCCTAGTTGTCCCCTCTTCAGCCTTTATTGTTGCATTTATTGTTGTTCAGCCTGTCCAGTTCATGGTTATATTGCTAAATTTCATTTTGTGTGTGTGTTTTTAAATTGATTGATTGTGAAAATGATTGCATGACAGACTATTCCGATTTTGTATTGGGTCTTGATGTCCAAGGTCAAATCTGGCTCTTGAAACCAGTTCAGTTAAGTGCACTTTATAGTTAATGGTGGAAACTCGTTCTTCTGCAGTGATTCTTTCTTTCATTTCTATTTTTTTTTTTTTTCGTTTCCCCCCTCCACAAAACATTTGAAATAAATTTAAGTATCGCTGAAAAAGCAGAGCAATCACTCTAATAAAAGCTACTCTGAATCACCCTACCAGCGAAGCAGGCTCTCCAGGCCCGGATTGGCTAATCGGGAGCGCCGGGAGGATTCCCGGTGGGCCGGTCTGTTTTTTGGCCGCGGTGTTGTCGTGCCACTGGGGTTGAAATATGGATGCTGTCCACTGATCTATAATAGATATTATATATAGATCAGTGATGCTGTCCCTAGACTGCCTCCACTCTTTTAATTTATAATTTTCTCGCAGCCCATATTATTATTTTAACCAGGCCATATCAATAACAAATTCTCAATTGATAATTAATCATTCTTTTTGTGCAAATCATTGTTTTATTTGTGAAGTAGCCGTTTGAGAAAGGCTTTAAGACCAAGCGGAATCCTCTGCCGGCTCCCGCTTCACAGCGAGCGGGTCTCGCGCTGACGGCAGTTCCCTTCACCGTCCGCGTTTTGATTCAGTTTGGGCGAATGCAAACAACTTATTGATCATGAGCCCAACATTCAATCTACCCGAGGGAAGACGTCTACATTGTAATGCATGTTAAACAGAGAGAGAAAAAAATACATTAAAAAAAATAACTTCTAGCGTATTCTTAAACTTGGACCTCATTATTGAAGTACAAATCCAAGCACCAGAAGCAGCCCACACTCTCTAAGTTTTCTTTAATTGAAAAATATGCATTTTCATTCATTCAAAGGCTATGTGGTTGCAATGATTTTTTGGTTCAAAACTTTAAATGCCATTGTTTAAAAAGCTTTATTGACTGACGTTTCATAGACCTTCAGTTGTACGCTTTCGAAACAATTGTGATTATTTCTGAGAACTATTTGACTGCAGGCAGACATAGGCCTATACATTATGGTAGGCCAGTACAAATATTTGGAGCGTCCCTTATTCTGTCCCTTATTTTCTTAAAGAACAAACACTTATTTTCTACAAGAATACAAGAATAAACACAATTTTCTTAAAGAATAAAATATAAAGAATCACAATTGTCCATTATTTTCCATTTCTGAAGTTAATTGGCAACCCTAATTATGACGTAATTATCTTTTGACTCCCCAGACAGTGGCACATTGGTCAAAACAAAATATTTTAAAAAAAACTTCAGTTGTTGGAGATATGCGAGCTAAAAATAATAGATGAAAAATTGATAATATAAAGCACGAAGGCGGCACTGAAAAGGCCAGTAAAAAAACAAAATAAGTGGGCCGGTCTAAGGCATGAAACTCCAGGGCTGAAAATGAGTCGCACTCCGGCCCTGAGGCTCTCAATAAGTAATGCACATTTCATAGAAATTTCACCAACGTTATTACTTTTTGCTCTCACATTTTGATCAAGTACTACGATGTATTTTACAGACATAGGCTTTTGAAAGAAAAAAACGAAAACTAAACTGAAAATAGTTTTTACACCACTTAGCAAATAATTTTCTTGTATAATAAAATTAATTTTACCATGATAAATGATGGGTACAGTAGTAGAGACTGCAGGCAACTGTAACACGCTTAACTTCTTCAATCACAAATAAACCAGAGTGATGAAACTTATTCAGCAGGTGAAAAAGCCTGAAAAGGAATGTTTTTTTCAAGAATATTTCAGCAAAACAGTGCAAAACAAAATGTATTTGCTTAATGATTTTTTTCCAATATTTTTGGATGATTGTGAATTGTAACTTTGTATTACATTTCAAGTTATGATCAAATCATTCCCTTTTTAAGCCTTTTTTACTGTAACAGTTACCTTTGTAACATATAACTGTTTCTTATACCAAAGGATGGCAGGTAAATTTGCAATAATCTGTGCTTTATGAAGGATAATATTACAATTGTCCTCTTTATCATTCATCTTTCCATCCAGCAGAGCAAGAGTAATACTAAACCTTGCAATATTTCATACAGTGTATATACTGTTATATACTCATAGATTATTAACATGTAGAGTAAGGGCTTATAATTATGTATATATGAACAACTATCTCAAAGGATCATTACATTAGGTAAACACAGATGTACAGAGTGTACCCTAGAAGGACTATTTTTTATTGCAGACCCAGCAATTTCCACATTTTCAGTGCAGGTACAGAAAAGCTGAGGCCACAGCAGCACTGCCCTTCAAAGTGGAGTGGAACTAATGCTGAGGTGAGTCCATATGGCAGGCGAGATATGTGGGAAACCATAGCTAATGTGCATTTTAAAAGGTGTCAGAATGGTCCAGAAAAACCAATATGCCATAATAACTCCTGGCCCCGCGCGGAGCATCACCCAATCGATTCGAGGTTTCCATGGCAGACAGTCTGCGTAAATAAGGTACCAAACATACAATGAGATGATGTGAATCTGAGGCGGAGAGGCTTCTCTTATCCTATTCCCAAATGATATGCTGTGCTCAGGATCTCTCACACCATCTGATTCCCAAGAAAAATCATTATGGATGTTAATACCTTCAGAGAGGCAGGCAGAAGATAATAGGCAGGGAGTGGGAACCAATCGATTGTTTTTTACTCAAAAAGTTCAGCTGAGTTTCATATGAAAGTAATTCCACTTCGATCTGTCTCAAACTTCAAGCTGATTAAGCCCCAGAGCTCTACAGTGAAACTATAGATTTATCAGTACTTCAGTATTACACCTCACATCTCTCCAGTAACTTGGTTTACCACCAATCTGTGAATATTTTAAGCTATTTATTAGAATGATAGCTGCAGGAAATCAGAGATTACATTACTAGCAATTAAATAAACACTAATATATCCTAAAAAATTGAAAAAAAAAAACTGCTAGCCATTAACTTTTATATAGCTTGTCTGTAAAATATATTCTCCACTTAATAGCTGTCCCACCCCTATAAAAGCAATCAAGGCATGATTGTAATTGTATTTGATTTGTTTTGTGGTGCAACATCCAAAACCAACAAAGGGAGTTGCTGGCATGTATATCGGTTTTTGAATGGTTTAAGGGCCTAGTGATATGGATGTCAGAGAAAGACATGATGAAGAGAATGGAAAAGAAAAGCACGAACAGATTGATGGGTAAACAAAGGGCTGTAAAAAGCTGTTCCCCAAGGAGCAGAGGAGCTCAAAACAGAGATGTGGGTGATGAATGGCTTGTAATAAGCCAGTGACTGTCTGACGGCCACTGATCTAAGGTCCCTTTGCGATTAGACGCTCTCACGCTCACGGGGAATCTGTGATGACAAGGATGTGATCTGTGTGTTGATGTGTTTGGAGGCTGGTGTGTCATTGTGAAACAAACTGTCGCTGAGACAGAAGGGCCACGTTCTGTCAAACCACCTCTGCACTCCTGTTTTAAAGAACAAACATGTGCTACATAAACTTGATGGAACGATAAGGACATCTGGGCCATTTGGAACCATTAAAGTCAGCATGAAATGACACTACACAGTCTATTTTTAAATGCATGTTATAGATATTATTGTGAACAATTCATCCATGCATATGTTTAATTTTTTTTAAATGTTTTGACCTTTAATCAAAATGGCATAACTGGACATCTCTCTGTTGACATATGCAGGACGTCTCCAATCATTTATTCTGCTTAAACTTCACCCTTGCAAGTTTGCGTTCATCTTACTTCAGTTTTGAGAGCAATGTCCAAAAATCTCAAAACATTGGCTCTGCATAGAACCAGTTTCAAGTACTTTTTATTTATGTGATAATCCGTTACACTTGGATGCACATTACAATATGAAAGAAAAGATCTGCCACTTCAGTTTCATTGTGTGGAGAAACACCTCAGGTTCTCTTCAAAGTATGGACTTCATTAGCCAAGGACCACTGAAGAGGCCATCTGACTGACATATAAAGCTGCCAATCATAGTTCCCTATCGATACTTCACTCGTACTGCGTCTGCTACAGACGCTATGGGAAAAAGCCTTTTTTCTCCTTTTCTCCTGAAGCCTTTTTCAATCACGCAGTGAAACTGCATGGCCATTGGTTCGTGCAGTGTATAAAAAATTAACCAATGGCTCGGCAGCAGAGTTGGGCGGGGTCATCTGGCTATATAAGCGGGCGTTCGCCACAGGATTCTCAGATTTCTTCTCCTTCAGCGACCACACGCTCTACGCTGATTCCGAAGCCTGCTCGCCATTGACACGCCTCGCAGCTGGATTGGTACCTCTCTGCTCGGCTGACCCGCTTCTCCGCCGCCTCAGCGACGCAGCAGTTCCGGTCCATTTCCCCTGCCGCCATCCAGCGATTCTAAAAGAGCTTACTAAAAGAGCTTGGCGTTGTTGCAAATGCCACGCCATTACTGCAGTTCGTGCGGGTCTCCCCTGCACGCCGATGACGGCCACACGGAGTGCGTTTCCTGCTTGGGGAAATCCCACGCGGAAACTGCGCTCACAGGAATTGATTGTTCTCACTGCGAGAACTTCAATCTCACCTCTCTACGCTCGCGGATTGCTTTCTTTGCAGAGAGCGACTCCGCCCCTCGCACCCTCCCGTTTTCTTCCTCCAAGGCACCTTTGAGGAAAAAACGGCGGGACCTCGCCCTCGCCTCAGAGAGAGAGTTCACCCGTCCTATTCTCCCAGTCTGACCAGCGTCCCTTTGCAGGCAAGAGCGATCTGGTCTCGTTTAAGGGTAGTGAGAACGAGCTGCCCGATGACAGCATGTCATTGACAGCCTCGGATGCAGAGGAGCTGTTGGGCTCGGTAACCGACCCCACCCCCTTGCTGTCGTCCACGCCCATCGCCGCCAAAGACGGGATGGATGCCGAGCTTCTCCGTATCTTCTCAAAAGCGGTCGAAGAGCTGGGTTTAGAGTGGTCTCCACCAGAGGAGCCCTCTCACAGCCGTCTGGACGAGTGGTTCCTGCCGGGGCACCGTCAGGCCCCTCGTCAGCGTTCCTCTCCATTCTTCCCGGAGGTCCACGACGAGCTCACCAGATCATGGCGCGCTCCCTACTCTGCCCGCCTCCGTACTTCCGCTTCATCCATCCTCACCTCTATCGACTGCACTGAAGAAAAGGGGTACGACAAGCTGCCTCCCCTGGACGAGTCAGTGGATGCGCACCTCTGCCTGCCCACGGCTATCGGCTGGAGAGCAAAGGCCGCTCATCCGTCCAAGCCATGTAGGACCATTTCAGCTCTCGCTGGACGTGCCTACTCTTCTGCTGGACAGGCGGCTTCGGCGCTACATTCAATGGCGGTCCTCCAGGTCTTTCAGGCCAAGATCCTCGCCTCCACGGACGAGTCTGGCCTGGACCCCGCGACCCTCAGGGAGCTGATGAGTGCACTGACCTGGCTCTGCGCGCCACCAAGACCACCGATCGGGAGGTCGATGGCCAGCCTTGTGGTGCTCGAGGACGCGGATAAGGTCCGCTTCCTTGACGCTCCGATCTCCCCCAAAGGCCTCTTCGGACTGGCGTTCGAAGGATTCGCTGAGCGCTTCACGGATTTGCGACATTTCCTGCCAAAGCGATCCAGCTCCACTGCTGCCTCTAGTCGCCCTAAGTCTACTCAGACTCAGCAGCCCGCGAAGCCAGCATCTGCCGCCCCCGCTGTTCAGCCTGCTAAGACTCAGACTCCGATCCAAGATAGCGTTGAACCCGGCGCCTCAGGCATCTTCCTGATCTGCGAGACAGGAAGAGGATGGGGTCAAGTCTCGCTAAAGCCGGACCGCCCCCCCAAGCAGCCTCTCTTAAACCTCCTAGCACCCCGTTCAACCCTGGGTACAGAGGGAAATGTGTTTGTTGAGAACACTGGGCCCGTTCAAGCGCCCAAGCAACCAACCACTGTTATAGCGGGAAAAATAAAACACAAACATTTTCAAAAAGAGAGCAAAGTTCCTCTTCCATTTCTCACGAGTATTCTGCCCCCATGCGGCCAGTCACTCGAGTTAATCCAACCCCTCGCCATGCGGGCCGAGGCCTGGCAGGCCATCCCCGGAGTGTCGAGATGGGTCATGGGGATAATAAAATGAGGGTATTCACTCCAATTCGCTCGAAGACCCCTGCGCTTCAGCGGCGTGGTCCCCACCTTAGTGCAAAGCAGGGATGCTCACGTCCTGCACTCAGAGGTGATGAATCTGCTGGCAAAAGGAGCTGTAGAAACAGTTCCTCCAGCTCAGAGCGAGTCAGGCTTCTACAGCCGTTACTTCCTCATCCCCAAAAAGGATGGTGGCCTCTGGCCCATCCTCAATCTCAGACACCTGAATCACACCCTCATGAAAAGGATGTTCAGGATGACTACGCTGAAACAGATCCTCGCGCAGATTCGCTCAGGGGACTGGTTCTTTTCTCTGGACCTGAAAGATGCATACTTTCACATCTAGATAGCCCCCCATCACAGACGATTCTTGAGATTCGCCTTCGAGGGAGTGGCTTATCAATACACGGTCCTTCCCTTCGGGCTGTCTCTGACCCCCCGCACTTTTACAAAGTGCATGGATGCAGCTCTTTCCCCTCTGAGACAGATGGGAATCCGCATTCTCAACTACTTCGACGACTGGCTCGTGCTGGCCCAGTCGGAGGCAGAATTAATATCGCACAGGACCCTCCTCCTCAGCCACCTAGAGCGCCTGGGACTCAGGGTCAATTTCGCCAAGAGCACATTGTTCCCCAGCCAGTGAATATCGTTCCTGGGAACAATTTTCGACTCAGCTCAAATGAGAGCTGTATTCGCGCCTGAACGGGCTCTGGCCATACAGAGACTGGCGGCCTCCTTCGAGATCGGTGCCACTCACCCTCTCAAAACATTTCAGAGGATGCTGGGCCTCATGGCCGCAGCATCGCCAGCGCTACAGCTGTGTCTGCTTCGTATGCGTCCCCTTCAGCGCTGGCTGAAACCGCGGGTTCCATCCCATGCATGGCATCACGGACGCCTACATATCAGAGTGAACCAGGCCTGTATAACAGCCCTGTCCCCTTAGAAGAACTCTCGCTGGATGGAACAGGGCGTGGCCATGGGAATGGTTTGCAGGAGAAAAGTTGTCACGACAGATGCCTCCAACGCAGGTTGGGGGGCGCTGTGCGAGGGCATACCGACTTTCGGCCATTGGTCGAAAGCGAAAAAAGGCTCTCACATCAACTGCTTGGAAATGCTAGCAGTGTGTCAAGCCTGTCAGTTCTTCCTGCCAGTCCTAAAGGGACACCATGTGCTAATCCGATCGGACAACATGTCGGTGGTTTCCTACAGAAATCGCCAAGGAGGCCTCTCCTCGAAGCGCCTCTTCATTCTGGTAGAGCGCTTTCTGGAATGGGCTCAACTCAACCTGCGCTCGCTGAGAGTGGCGCATATACCGGGCAAATTGAATCAAGGAGCGGACATGTTATCAAGGAGCAATGTCCCCTCAGAGGAGTGGACACTCCATCCGCAGACGGTACAGAGAATCTGGGAGATCTTCGGCGAGGCCGAGGTAGACCTCTTCGCCTCAGAAGACAAATCTCACTGCCCAATTTATTATTCAAAGACCAGGGACGCGTTGGCCCATGATTGGCCCAACATCCTTCTTTATGCATTTCCCCCAATCGCCCTGATCCCACAGGTAATCAGGCGAATCAGGGAACAGAGACACAAGGTTCTCCTGGTGGCCCCTCTCTGGAAGAACCAACTGTGGCTATCAGAGCTGACTCAGCTGTTGGTAGCGGCCCCTTGGCCCATTCCGTTGAGACGAGATCTCCTCTCTCAAGCGGATGGGACAATATGGCACCCTCGGCCCGATTTGTGGGCCCTACATCTCTGGCCGCTCGACGGGAGCCTTCAAGCCTCCCAGAGCGATTTTTAAACATGATTTCGGAGGCTAGAGCCCCATCTACGAGACGCCTCTACGCCCTTAAGTGGTCTATTTTCTCCGCTTGGTGCCAAAACCGCAGCGAAGACCCTTCTACCTCCGATCTGTCAGTGGTGTTGTCATTCCTGCAAGAGCTGCTGGATAAGGGACACTCCCCATCCACTCTCAAGGTTTATGTAGCGGCTATAGCGGCCTCTCATGCCCCTATTGCGGGCCAATCGGTGGGCAGGAACAGCGCTTTTGTCCGCTTCTTGAGGGGCGCTAGGAGGCTGAATCCGCCTCGCCCCCTCACTGTCCCTTCATGGGATCTGCCCACTGTGCTGAGGGACCTGAAGGGCCCCCCATTTGAGACGCTATAGTCTGCCAACCTTCGGTCACTGTCGCTGAAGACTTCTCTGCTTCTGGCACTAGCATCGATAAAGCAAATAGGAACGTACCCAAGGTGCTCTCCACTCCATTCAGAGCACAGGTCATTGCGCTCTCTGTGCTTCCTCCCTCTGAAGAGGACAGAGAGTTATCCCTGCTCTGCCACATCAGAGCTCTAAGAATTTACATTGAGCGTTCCGCCCCCTTCAGACGGTCGGAACAACTCTTTGTTAGCTTCGGTAACCACACCAAAGGGCATCCGGTCACGAAGCAAAGACTCTCTAGATGGATAGTAGATGCTTTCACGCTAGCGTACTCTTCCTTGGGCCTACAATGTCCCATCAGAGTGCGGGCCCATTCCACCAGATGCATCGCCTCGTCTTGGGCATGGTCTAGCGGTGTGTCCATTGCGGAAATTTGTGAGACGGCCGGCTGGGCCTCGCCGTCCACATTTGTTAGGTTTTATAAACTGGAAGTCCCGGCCTTGCAGACCAGGGTCCTTTCTGCTTGAAGAGACATGCACTGCGTTACACAAACAAGTCTGACAGAGAGCCCTTGACCATATCGCGCTCAAGCTCTCTGGTATTAGTTTACTTGTCATCTCTCGACCCCTGAGGTGCCGAAGTTGCATGAGTACTCTGGAACGATTAACCAAGCCAGGTGTGACCTCATGGAGTTCAGCCCGTTTTAGCCTTGGGTTATTGTTAACCTCCCTATGTGCATTGCTTGCTTATGGAAGTTATAATACTTATATAGCCAAATGACCCCGCCGTGCTATGTAGCCGCACGACACAGTCGTCGCTTCAGTCGAAGTAATCTGAGAATCCTGTGGCGAACGCCCGCTTATATAGCCAAATGACCCCGCCCATTCTGGCAGGCTTTGGCGGGCTTTGTCGCCATAGGCTCGTGCAGCTCCGATGCCGAGCCATTGGTTCATTTTTTATACACTGCACGAACCAATGGCCATGCAGTTTCACTGCGTGATTGAAAAAGGCTTCAGTTCAGGAGAAAAAAGTTTTTTTCCCATAGCGTCTTTAGCAGAAGCAGTACTTGTTCCCGTATCTCAGGGAACTGAGGTTACGTTAGTAACTGAGTCCGTTTGTTTTGTTCAGCATCATGTTTAGGGATGTGAAAATGTAAAGTCGATGTCCCTGCAATAACAAAGAACACCGCCTTAAGTCATCAAGAGTCTATCCTGTCATTGTCACAGTTGTAAACACAACAACTTTCTTCTTCCATGAAGGGTTTGGCATCACAACGGTTTTGTTTCCAGGCAGAAATCCTGTAGAATTCAACCAATCAGATCACGACTTTGAAACTCCTGAAGTATTTCCCATTTTGTGTGCTTTATGTCTCTAACATTCAGTCAATGGTCTATGGGTGGGATGTCTGAGGCTGAGACTAAAGGGACAGCAAACCCATAAAACACTCATGTCATTCTAAACCTGTATGACTTTCTTTCTACTGCAGAACACAAAAATGTTTTACCCCAAAATATCATATTTTGTGTAAAATGTAAATGGGTGCACTATCCCTTTAAGATGTAGCTGCAGCGTTACATTTCCATGTATCACTGACCAAGCCCTGCAACAGAGCTGTGCCATTTTATAGACAATCCTGAGTCAATTGGCGAACGCCAGCTTATAAAGCCAAATGACCCCGCCCATTCTGGCAGGCTTTGGCGGGCTTTGTCGCCATAGGCTCGTGCAGCTCCGATGCCGAGCCATTGGTTCATTTTTTATACACTGCACGAACCAATGGCCATGCAGTTTCACTGCGTGATTGAAAAAGGCTTCAGTTCAGGAGAAAAAAGTTTTTTTCCCATAGCGTCTTTAGCAGAAGCAGTACTTGTTCCCGTATCTCAGGGAACTGAGGTTACGTTAGTAACTGAGTCCGTTTGTTTTGTTCAGCATCATGTTTAGGGATGTGAAAATGTAAAGTCGATGTCCCTGCAATAACAAAGAACACCGCCTTAAGTCATCAAGAGTCTATCCTGTCATTGTCACAGTTGTAAACACAACAACTTTCTTCTTCCATGAAGGGTTTGGCATCACAACGGTTTTGTTTCCAGGCAGAAATCCTGTAGAATTCAACCAATCAGATCACGACTTTGAAACTCCTGAAGTATTTCCCATTTTGTGTGCTTTATGTCTCTAACATTCAGTCAATGGTCTATGGGTGGGATGTCTGAGGCTGAGACTAAAGGGACAGCAAACCCATAAAACACTCATGTCATTCTAAACCTGTATGACTTTCTTTCTACTGCAGAACACAAAAATGTTTTACCCCAAAATATCATATTTTGTGTAAAATGTAAATGGGTGCACTATCCCTTTAAGATGTAGCTGCAGCGTTACATTTCCATGTATCACTGACCAAGCCCTGCAACAGAGCTGTGCCATTTTATAGACAATCCTGAGTCAATTACAGCATGGATGCAAGTGGTTTAGATGAATCCGAAGGGGGGGAGGATAAACCTGGAGTAAAACAAGACCTGTAGTCCCTGTCCGATAAGAACAAACGATCCATCTCATGACAATCATTAGCTGGTTAGCACACTCCTTACTCCAATACAGATAAGCAGGTGTTTATCTGTGGGCCCAGAGACACAATGTCACAGGTGTTGGAATGGACCATTTCTGGCTATACTTACTGTCCCCTGGGCCACGGTGGTTTAATATCCCATCACTGCAATGCACCAAGGTAGAGACCCACATCTGGCTCTTCTCAGCTGCTGTCACATATCATGCTAGGGGCGCTGGAACCGGATCTACCCTCATCCAATAATTAGTCTCATTTATCCTGCTGGTCCCCTTGGAGTGTTGCTCTGGGCTCCTGCCTGCTCCTCTACACCACTTTCATCAGTAAACCATTAAAGTTTCATAAGTATTAACTACTGTCTGATGACAGTCTCCCTCAATGGAGCAGCTTTATGAAACTGATGGTGCCCATCACTCTGCAGCAGTTGATAGATCCCTCTGTTGCCTGTGCCAGAGAGAGACAGACATGAGTTGGTGTGAGAGGGATATGATCGTTGAACAGATTGCAAATGGACACTAAAATAAAGGCCCTGAAATGGGTTTTGCAGTTTCAGTGACAGAAGAATCTTACATTCTTTTGGTATCTCAATATTGTATGTACTAATGTTTTCACCAATATGCTGTTATTGTAACATTGGTTGAACCTAAAAATGTTGAAAAGAACCTTTGAAGAAACTTTATTTAAATGTGTGGAGACATATAAATGCATCTGTTTAAAGGTTGATTGACCTGTCCAATGTAGAAGAAGTTGAGAATAAAAAAAAACTTACAGTGAAGTATGCTCAGTTGCTAATGTTCAGTCCTGTGGATGCCAGTTGGTGCTGAATAATTTGCTTTTGTAAAGATATAAAGACAAATGATTTTGAAATGTATATTGTTGCATCTATTACTGAGTGGGTTCATTGGAGGAGCATAATTAAATAATGTTATAATGTGTTTTGGTTTAAGTATGAGGATGTACAGATAATTGTTGTTTAGAATTATTAGGTATTTTAGCTCTACTTGGTGATTTTTATGTTATTTTGATTGGTTATGTCACTAATAGGGTGGTAGTGTTTCTTTTGGTCATGTTTCTTCCTTTTTTGGAATTTGCAGGCTTTTAAGTTAGTCCAGTGCTTAAGAAGTGCTGTTGCATTTTGTTAATAGAGATTAATATGTGTTAATTGGTTAAATTAATTTAATGAGTTAGTAAAGTAATGGAAAAACATGCTATGACTTGATCAAATCATTTTTTACAGAATACATAGCATTTTTGGTAGCCAAAAATTCAATTATGTTTTTTATTATGGAGTGTGTTGATTTTTTTGTATTATGTTCATTGAAAAAACAACTTTAAGTTGATTCAACTATTTTGCCCTGAGTTGAGTAAACAACTTTTTTTTTTTTACAGTGTGGCTTATAATGTGAATCTGTTGTGTTACATATAACTTTAAGCCAGAATAGAAAGTGTTAAGGCTCAATTTGCAAGCAATGAGCCATTAGCCAAGAAATTAATCCATGTTCTCCCCGTGAGGGTGTAAACAATACACCAAACACAGATTGTCCCCGCTATCATGGAAATATTATACATCCATTACAGATGCAACCTCGTAATACAATAATATTTGGTAAAGTTCAATACGCTGTATAACAATAGTAGAATTAACCTGGTATTTGCTGAAGTGGCACAGGCCCTCTTCAAAGTCTGTTAGATGATGAGAGGGTGTGTTTTTGATGATGGTTGAATGAGCTCATACTAATGTACTCATGTGCTGTCTGTCTCCTGTTGTTATAGCGGACCCCTTTGCTCTCTTTCTCCTATTACTGCAGTGTCCCTCTCCATTGTAACAGCCTTAATTAAAGATTAATGGCAGGTTTTCCTTGCATGTAGAGTGGAGATAACTCATTTCCCTATGCTCTTCTTTAAAAGCACCGCACTGCTAGGAGTGCTGAAAACGGGAGAGACTGCGGTGCTGTGGAGAACAAAGGCACTCTGGCCTATCCCCTCTCCCACTTTCCCGTTGCAGGCCATGTAATAACTGAGCGGAGGCTGTGAAAATAGAGGTGCGATGTTGAGGGTAGTCATTTCAATTTTGCCAGCCAAATAGATGCAATCAGCTCATTTAAAAGCCTGCGTAGTGGCTACCTTTCTTTCCTCCCGTGTGACAATTACTGCCGCCTTCTCCATCAGGCTCTTTAATGGCTCTGCTTGGAGCCTGTCGAAGACCATCAGGCTTCTTTCTTCCTTTTCTAGAGGGAGCTTTAAAAAGAGCCAGCACAGGAGAGGAACAAATTGGATAAGGTTGCTTTTTGCTGTGGAAATGTTGCTTTTTCCTCTGCCATTCAATGTCAATAGGTGTACTTAATGACATTTGTTTCTTTGCTTTTCAGGGTTTTTATATTTCTTTGTAGAATGTGTCATTACTTTAAAGTAAGATCCATGTGGAAGTTCTAGCTATCCCACACATAATCCATACTCTTGACAAGACTTTTTCTTATCGCGGCCAAGAACCACCTACTTGTCAGAAAGAGACTGTACGACCCAAGAAATGTGTAGACTTTGTAATCAGACTTTATTTCCGCTCAAAGGAAAAAAAAATGCATATTATTTAATTGACATATCACAAAAAGACAGCAGAATATGCGATTTCACCTGCTACTGTAACCTCTCAAAACTAAAGGTTCTTGATATCTGTGGTTCCATGAAGACCCTTTAACAGCAATGGAATCCCTCTATTGCACAAAAAGTTCTTTATGGTGAAAAAGGTTCTTCAGATCATTAAAATGTTCTTCACACTAAGAAAAAAATGTCCTTTTAAGAGCTGTTAATTGAAAGGTTCTTCTATGGCATTGCTTCAAAGCCCCCTTTATGGAACCTTTATTTTTTGGGAGAGTACTAAGCATCCAGACAAAACTCTGAATATATTTCAAAAGTTTGTTTGTTTGTTTGTTTGTTTGTTTTTATTTAAAAGGGACAATACACATTAATTAACATGAGTAAACAAGTCTACTATGTAAATGTGCCAGATTTAGTCATTCAGGCTAATTTTCATCTGCAGTCCCTGGCAGGTTGATGGTAAGAACCATAATCCACAAATACACAAAGCAGAAACAAACATATTACAAAAACCAGAATACAATAAATAAAAAAACTATTAAAATAAAACACAAAAAAAACACTACTTCAAATTATGAAGACATATTTGATTATCCAATAACCACCCTTTTACCGATTCAGAAAAAGGAGCAAGAGATGTAATATTTCTTAATTCTATGGGTATAGTATTCCAAGTATGTACTGCTCTATAAGAAAATACTGATTGCCCAAAAGTACTTCTTCTATGTGGTATTATACAGTCCCCTCTAGTAGTAAAAGAATTCAAATTTTTCCTGATAAATTTATTAAGTGGGAGCGGAGCCAAACCATGCAAAATTTTGAAAACAAGTAAAATATCTGCAAATTTAATCATATTTTCCCAACTTAAAACCCCATATTTAGTTAAAATTTCACAATGATGATATGAATTAGACCTTTTATCCAATATTTTCAAAGCCTGCTTATAGAGTCTTTCTATTGATTGCAAAATAGTCCCACCTGTCTGTGTCCAACTGGTGAGACAGTAATTCATATGTGAAAAAATCATAGCATTAATGTATAACTTTGAGGCCTCAGTGGTTAAATTATTCCTAATATATCTAAAATTTGCCAAATTAATAATGTAACGGGGCTGACGAGACGTGAGACGTGCGGATCCATGTGCGAGCTTTATTAAAACAGAAGAGGTCAGAAACACAGGCAGGGTCGAACAATGGCAAACAGGTATAATGAGGGCAAGACAGAAGAGTAATCCAAAACGGGCGTGGTCGATAAGCGGCTAACAATATCCAGAGGGCTTGACACGAGGGGTTATCCAATAACAATGCAAAGGTCCAGGCAGGGGCAAACAGTATCCGAACAGGGCAAGACGAGAGAGGTAGTCCGAAGTACACAGGCAATAATCAGAAGACGAAGAAACAGACAAGGCAAGACTAGGCTAAGACTTACATAGTCCATAAAATAATCTTACTTCGAAAAAAGTGGCTATGAACACAGCAATTTTTTGGAAATTGTTGGCTTGATAGCAGCGAGCCAGCACCTGCCCGACCTCTCACTGCTGCCGACGCCATTTTGAGTCATGTTACCCTCAAAAGTTTCATGGAAAACTTTAACAAATCCACAGATTAATTCTTCATTATCATACTGGTTCCTCCAAATGGATTCAATCTACTGGATCCAAACACTTGAAAGTTGTGTACCACCAGCCAATCAGATTGAAATGGCGATAATTTAATTTTTGTGTGCCATACACATCAGGTGGTCAGTGAACTGCAACTCAACAGTTGACTCAATCATGACATTATTTTGTAAGTAATAAGAGTGGCTTGTTTTTTATGAGGACTCTGATGAGGGTCTGTCTTTACTTCGGGGGAGGTCACTTCAATTTGATTCATTGCAAGAAGACAGTAAGTTCGATTAGTTCAGTTTCTCTTGTTAGAGGCTGTCACTTCTGAGCTGGGTAATACTGTCCATATGCAGGCCCTAATTATTTACTCTGCAGGCAGAGAACAAGGTCGTGCTTGCTTTACCATCATGCAATTCACACAATCAGATTCAATCCACACAATCAGATTCCTCACAACTAATCTCAAGAGAACTAATCTCGTTCTTTCACAAGCAATTATCTTGATGTAACCAGCTGGTAGGAGATGCACCGCCCAGCCCAGATGAAGGCAATGACTTTCATTTTGCATCAGGCCCAGGATGTGGCAGAGATCCGTGACTAAGTTAAACTGTCAATCTGTGCTTCTATTGGAAAATTAGAGCTAAATTAAAGAGAGCTCCAGCACTGGATTGTGGCCAAAACAATTAAGGAGCACTAGCATGGACACAACAGATGATGCTTAGAAGCACTGCATACATTTTTATGTACAGTTTTTTTTAATAATATTTCACAATATTACTTCCTATACTATAGACAGCATTTATAGATATAGATAGCTATATTTAATTAAACATCACATAAACATAATATTTTGAGGACAGGAAGAACAGCACAACTGCCGCTTTGCTCATATATCAAACACATTGAGGCATACAAACTCGACCATCAAAAAATCAGTGTTCTGTAAATACAGAGATATGTGGCTGTCTTCCTATCTGTATTGTGTGGGACCTTGTCAAAGGACACGGCTGTTTTTCCATGGTAAAAAAAAAAAAAGAGAGAGAGAGAGAAAAGCACTCTCTGAACAGGACCCCACACATGTGCATCAATAAAAACATTCCAAGTGATTCTTGTGATGTCTTGTAACTGAAAATATTCACAGATGTCTTACTATTTAAAATCATCTCAGTCATAGCAGCATAACTAGTGCAGAAGTAACAAAACTTTTTCCATTATCACATTTAGACCATTTAGGTTGAAAGAGCCAACTTTGTTTATTTATTTATTTTATAGAATGACAAATTATTATTCCTCTCTGTATAAATGGTATGTTCATCTCAGTGCTTAAATATTTATAGCTTTAAAAGAACCGAAAGATTGAATCATAGAACTGATACTCTTCATCTTTATATGACAAGTTTCTTGTATAGTATTGCCCAATGAATTACACAAGTACACTGATATATAAAATATAACTTATCACTATATGTTGTTTAAGATTTTAAATGGAATGAAGATGATAAAATATTGAAAAATGATGTTTATCACTTGTAAGATAGCGCTTGATGCCTTTTGAGAGCCTGTGTTGCATTAGACTGTACTGCCATCTACTGGTAAACAGGCTCTGATTACTGAAATATTTGTAAAATATTGCTTTGTGTACATTTGTCATTTTTGTTGATATACAACTAGTATACCATGCATTTGGGGTTTGAATTGATTGGTAATTGTATCAGGATCATTCCTACTGCAGTAGCATACAGTCAGTGTCAAAAGGCCACGGAGAAATAATATTTGGTCTATTTGAGTTGTTCAGCACTTTTCAAAGCTAATTACTTAGCTGCATTAGTATTTTTAATTAGAAGTGGTCACTTAGAGAAATGGAAACCAACAAGCTTTCTCTTTTCCATTTCATTAATGAAAGTGATGTGCATATAGCTCAGGGTTTGACAAATTGTGCATTCATCAGAGAGATACTGTTTTGTTACTCATGAAATAAGTCAAATGTCCTTTAGAGGAATTTTATTTTCTTAATGGAGAGTAATGGAATGTATTTCCCTGTTATTTTCGTAGTTGCTTTGACATCTCAACTAGAGTCCAAAGGAGTGCTTAAATGGCATTGTACTATTACAGACAACTTTTTAGACAGATGCATAGAAGGCAGACTCACCAAAATATAGCTGTTGTCTTAAGGATGCTGCACTAGTATGGAATTTCAAATTATGTGTTATTGGTCATATCAGTCAGTCTTAATCCAAATTTACCTGTAGGTTCCTTAAACTGAAAACCCAAGCACAATTAATAGCTTAATTTGGTTCCTACTCTTCTTGTTATGATTTTGAAAAACCAGTGTAACCTGTGAGAGTCTTGTGATCCATTTTTTATTTATTTTCTTCTGTCATGTGATTGGTTAAAATCTGTTTATGTAGTAATTATTTGTTCAATGACAAGAATTAGAATATTTTCCAGATGTTTTACTTCAAAATTTCATGCCATTTCTTTGTAAAGTTTGTAAAATTTACTAGCAATTTCTGAGTAAAAATTGTTTATACACCATTATTTTTTCAGTATATATATGTTTACACAAAAAAGCTACTAATTTAAGGTACTAAAAATAATTCACAAATGTCATCATGGAAATATAAAAAAATACTTCCTTCTGTGAAATAATAATAATAGATGTCTCATAAAGAGTTTTAATAAGTATGATTTAATTACATTGGAAGAAAAATAATTATACATTAAATAAATAAATATAATAAACCCTTGAATTGACTGCTGTTTTATTTACATTGTCCATCCCATAATGAAGAAGAAGGGATTGACTTCTGGATCACATAAATAAACAAAGGTTTAGCTAAAACAGAACATACAATTACTATATTGCTACTGTAATACTACGACAGAGAAAACAGACACATATTCACAAAATGTCTTTCCATCAGTGGATCTTGAGCATCAGTAATACACACTTCTCTTCAGAATGTAAGGCCGCCTTGATTTATTGGTGCGCAGTTGCCTTTTAAGTATATACGGAGATTTCCTCTTCAGTGGACTGTCGCTGTTTTGGTCCAGCTCCAGATATTCTTGATCGTCTTGTAGCTGAAATGAAAGGCAGAATGCTTCAACTATTTCCCCCAATGCCTCTCATATTATTACAGGGCTGAAAATCACAGCAATTTGGTGGACAATGCTGTCAATTAACTGCCAAGTCCTGACTGATGCTCAGTTCATCGCCTGGCTCTTTCTATTTCTATTTCTCCTCAGAGCAGCACTGAAGTGTGCTTGAATAAGATGTATAACTGATGGAGTCTACTTCTCATAATGATAGGGCCACACTTTAAAGGCAAGGGCAATTTTTGTGAATTTTAATGACCATGAGGCGACACATGTACTGTGTGTGTGTGTGTGTGTGTGTGTGTGTGTGTGTGTGCACGTATATATATATATATATATATATAAATAAATAAAAAAAGCTAGGAAATATTTCTCATTTTCATTTAGTTTAACTTGATGAACTAAAATAACTAAAACTAAAACTAAAACTGAAATACAAACTATATAGCCAAAATAAAAATTAATAATGACAAAAACACAAACAATTACTAAAACTATAAATAAAATTTTAATAAAAACAGAAAATATAAAAAGAAACATTAATTCAAACTATTAATAAAAAAAAACAATAGTATCTCATAGATACTAAAATAACACTGCTTGACATTGGTGCTGTAGTGCTATTGAAGAAAAATCATCAGCTAAACAACAAGCATTAAAATGTTCATAAACCATTTAGCCTCTTTATGTATGCAATCTTTTTTTGTTGTTTGTTTGTTTTTGGCTTGTGTTGTAATCAATTTGGCAACATTTCTTTTGAATATAGTATAAAACTGAAATTAAACATTTTGGAAGAAGAAATACCATTGGTATTTTTAATTTCATGCTGCTTTTTACATAAATCTGCATCAATATTTATAAACCACCCTATGTTTCAAATATAAAAAAGCAGCCTTTGTTATGAATTGTTACCCAAAAAATGACAAAAATGCCTATATGTCATCTCTCACCTCTCTAGGCTGCAGGACTCTGCAGAGGTTCCGGAGGTCATGCATTTGCTCAAGCTTTTGGGCGAGGGTACCCGAGACCCTCTGCTCATAGTCGGCCTGAACCTCCGCGTCCTCCTGCTCCTCCTCACTGCCCCAGTCCTCCTGCCACGACTCCCCAAGACTGTTCATCATCCTGCACACATCCTGGAGCGGCAGCTGCCACAGGGGGGCGATGTGCTTGCTCTGCTTTACCTACACACATGGTGAGAGAACAAAAATGTTTACTTACAATGACTCACTCTCACTCTCAGCTTTATTTCAGCTTATAAAAAAGTCACGCTGTCTCCAGCCATTACTATATTCTCAGTCCACTTACAGGGTGCCAATACTGGATAAGCACATTTTGAGTTTTCTCTAGTGTTTTTATTGGCCTTCACAGGATGAATCTAACAAGATCAAGGCCTGGTGTGATATCTGGAAATCTGTTTTCAACCTGCTGGCTGTAAATTTGTCTAAACCTTAAATTACACTGTTCTCAAATAACACAATCACATATGAGTTCATAAGTTTGATATTAAAAATAAGTGCAAATAATCTCAGTAATTCAAACATATCAAACTGAAAGATTTTTTTTTCTTATTAAATAACAGGAAAATGTCACCTGTATAAGACCTGCAGGCTGTCTGCCATTAAAGTAACTATTGCACTACATTTAATTAGACTTGGCCAGCTGACATTTTAAAAGCTTAGCCTTAAAGACATCATTTAATGTCAGTATTCAAAGTCATAATTATTAATTAACTCTGCAGTAGAGAGGATGTCTATACGGAAAGTTACAAAAGCAAAAAATTGTGGTCAGCATTCAAAAAAAAATGTAAAGAAAATTATAAAAACCATGATGCTACATGATTCTCTATTGATAATGGATAACAGTCAGATGTACTGACGATAGATAATGGATGTTAATGCGGTGCAGAATATTGCTGAATGAATGAAGGCAGCTGAGTATCATTTCGGGCAATGACACATCATTTGGTCCACCAGTAGAGTGCAAAAGCTTCATCCATTTTCCTTTTTGAGTACACTGCTTCTGATTTGCTGCCTGATTGAAAGCTTTGTCTTTTTCAATCAATAGTTTACAAAAACGTGTCATTTCGTATTACGTTTAACATCAGTTAGCATCTACATTTGTGGACTGCTGTGCACCATGGCATTCATGAAGACAATAGCCATTTTATGAAATGCTGAGTGATTGGAGCACAAACCTAATTTTACTATAAATCCCAAAGCCCTGTGCTATTCTGTTTTCACTGTGAAAATGCCTCTCCAGATGTATTAAACAGATTTAATGCTTGTGATGGTAAAGTTAACTGGTAAAGATTATTGTTTATTTTGTTTAATAAATCTGTAGTTTTTTTTTTTTTGCTGTATTCTCTAAACCAAAAACCATGAAATAACCATGACTTTAATTTAAAATTCAGCTGCCCCACAGTCAAAGGGCATATCTATATTAAGGCCCCATATAAGGCCAGTATTGCCTCTGTTGGCTCCCACTCAACAGGTGTTTTAAAAGCAAGTCTGTACCTTTGAAGTGAGGAGACTTCTCAGTACCTCTTCCTCTATTGCCCTTTTTCCCTGGTCTATATCTATAAAGAGGGGGAAAACACACAATGTTGACATGTTTTAAGAGTAGGACTATACACATAATGAGTATACACACATCAAAGTACAGAGAAACCAGACACATACTGACAGTAGACAGTAGTGAGTCTGTTTTAATTCAATCAGATCATGAAAAATAGTGAATGGGTTTGTATTTCATATTATTCATATATTCCAAGATAGGTAGAACCGTAAGATACATGCCCAGCAATATGTTTAAGTCTAAAGTATAAAATGTCTTAAAGACATTAGAGCATTAAATGAGTGACTTTCTTTATTTCAAAGGGAAATTGTGATATACTGTATAAATAGCCATAAAAGCAGAAAAATATTCTACAGCAAATGTAAACAAACATTTTTATGTATATACGATTCCATCTATTTAAGTTGCATTTTAAAGTTTTATCTTTATTCAATTGCTAATAAAATTATCCACACATAATAGAGTCTAATGATGCATACTGCTGGTGAAAATACTGATTATCCTTAATATCAGTTAGATAAAGACATAGCAGATAGTTAAAACTAAGTAAAGACATTAAAAGACATAATGTGAACATTAGCTGTCAAAGATCAAAATCATGAAATATTTACCTGGCAAAATATTGGTAATTTTTAAATGGTAATTAAAATTTGCTTTTTTAGAAGAAGTAAAATCAGTCTGTATAAATTGATAAAAGTGCTTTTACCTGAACACAGTCCATTACACAATAAAAAAAGGAGCATAACGGAGGTCAGCTGCATCTGCATTTTCTTAGTAGTCCCACAGTTTCTGCACATTCAAGCTGGGCCCAAGTCCATAGGGTTAAAGGTCATAAAATGGTGTGAAAACGGATGGAAGAATACGAGAGATAAGTTGTAAGAGAGTTACAGAGACAGAGAGAGAAAATCACAGTGCGTCCTGCAGAAGTCACGATGCTGTCTTCTTGGTTTCTTATCCAACCTGTTTGCTGTGTCTTCTCTTGGCTTTCTCAGAAGTGAAGTGAGGAATGGCGAGCTCCATTCCACCCGGTATATAAGAGCCTCTATGATGTCAGAGGAGCGCACTATCGTTCCTACCCCTCCCGTATCCATCTCCATATCTCTCTCTCTCTCCATCCCTCCCTCCATGCCCTCTTGTCCTGTGTCACGATGACATCAGCAAACACCTCAGAAACCACTTTGATTGTTGACGTCAAAACTTTCAGAAATGCTCATTTGATGTTCCTCTCTTCATTCTAATGGAGGGAGGGGGGAGTGAAGAAGTGAATTTATGATTAGTTCTTAGAAGCGGGATGATGAAAGTTGGAGAGGTTGAGCAGTGCCTTCATTTGAACTCACTGATATTGACAGTCTTCAAGAATTACCAATCTTATCCTGTATTGTTCAACTCCATGTCAGCCCAATAATAACTCTTATTGTCCGTCATGCTTTCCATTGTTATGTGTTGCTCATACTGTGCTTAGATAAAATATAGACTGTTTTGAGAATCCAATGTGTGACATTTAACCTTGAAAGATTCTGTTAGTACAGTTTGTAATGAAACGGGCTTTACTTTTGATTGCTTCCAAAAACAAATATTCTATCCAGATACATGATGATAGCCAATGTCAAGGTTGAAATATTATGATGCATTATAATTCATCATTATACAGAATTAAAGACAAGGGAGTGTTGTTACACTGTCAGTTTAACCAATCAGAAATGAGTTACAAGAGTGAAATCATGACCACCAACCTCCTAAGGTGTGTTAGATTCTATAAAAACATGACAGACTCACAGGACAAATAGAATCCTGTTTGTAGAGTAAAAAAATAGCTGTTGTATTTGCCATGAAATTGATTATATTGAAATCAGATGTTTAAACTGAAAAGTGTGGTATTAATGGAGAATGGCATAACCTATTTGCCACAATAAAAGTAATTAAAAATGAAGATGGCGAATATCGAATATTTGTAGAATATTTGTTATTATTGTGACGACCTATTCAAGTAGTGGGGTATGTGGTAATATCAGCGCTCTTTAACAGTCTGTAATTCATTTAACTGCGCTTATTTTTAATGTCTAACTGATTCAAATTGTTGCAGATAAATATTTGAGCATTATATCAGATAGTCGTAGCGTAAGGGAAAACAAAAACAGAGTTACAGACGCTGAAGGAAAATGTGTAGCAACACTCCCCGTTCTCCAAAACAGCACAGAGATGCTATCATCACAATCATCAGCTTCACACAGTTATCCAACAAGCGGGTTTTGTCGCCTCCCTCCGTGTGAAGTGGGCCGGCCCTGCTTGAAACTCCTCTTACTTTGAAGTTCGCAAGTTGTTCAACTTTTTCCACGACCAGCACTTCAGTGGCACTTTCTTGATTAGGTTTACGCGCTCCGTTCTGTCACACGATGTCTTGGATCTGACCTGCGATCATACTGACGCGCGATGGCTCCTTTTGGAAAAAACTTTCTGAAGGCGCGTTTGAAGAACAGGTATGATTCACTCCATTTCGTTTAAGATTGCGCAGTCTTACCACACACATTTCATGGAATAAATAAATATATATTTATTTGAAAGGTCGAAACAAGCGTAAAAGGTAGAAATTGCGAGAAACATTACGTTTTTTTTATCTTTCTTAGAATGCGTAATTAAACGCGTACAGTTATTGTTGTGGGCTGTAAACCCTGTAACAACAACACTTGCTCTCACTCAAGTGTTTCGCTTCATGGTCGCAGAGAGTCGAGTTACACTTGATGCTGTTGTTCTGCTTGCACTGGTGCCTCTCTTGGATGCTGGTAGCTGGCGATAAGTAACGCAAAATGAGTGTCTCCAAAATGAATCATTTTTTCTAAATGAATTCTTGCGAATGACGACGGATGTGCATAACGGTGCGTCCGAGTCTTGATGAAATTAACTGAAAAGGCTTAATTTTGTAGTGTCGTATTCAATATAATTGACCTATTTAGTTACTTTAGGTCTTAGATTACTATTATTATTATGAAAGTTAGTACATGTAGCATTCTTTTTGTCCTAACTTATTTAGAGAATGTTTGTAATTTTTAAGACAGTTTGAACTGGGGGATGGAGGTTTTAAAAGTATGTGTTCTTTTTAATTACAAGTATGCATTTCAAACAATAACATAACAGTAAGAAAAAGTCAGTAAAAATGTGCTAAATGTGTAAACTTGCGAACAGAAATTTAAGCAGGTAACCATAGCAACCATAATTGCACGATCGCTGTCAGTATCGACGGTACACAACATAAATATATTGTCATTATTTATCGCAGTGTTAGAGATGTACACATCATTAGAAGATATGCAATATAGTTGACGGGTAGCTAGATTCCAGTGGCGTCAACAATATTGTAGATGACGGTCGGGTAGTTAGCTATAGCTAGACTTGGCCTGAATATATTTCAAGTGAGCCAAAGACTACAGAAAAAAAAGCACTTTGATTGAGAGCATAAATTACTGCCAAAATTATTTTTTTAAAAGTTTGCACTCTTTAAGGTTCATGTCGGGGTTTATGTTGTTTTGCCAAATCTTTCACCATTTTTATCTATTTATGCATGTTCTATGCAGACAATTTATTGCACAGCAAGACATTTTAGTTGTCTTTACTAGTCTTTTTAAGCTTGAGACACTCTGGGGGGACATTATATTTTTATGATGCTGTAAAATCACCTTTAAAGCATAAGCCAACTGTAATTATCTTAAATGTTCAGAGTGAAATGTAATCAAAGGTAATCTAACTCTATGTCTGCTTTATTTAATGTGGTCAATGCAGAATATCATTCTAACTGTTGATTTATGCTTTAATTCATAGGCATGCTTTTTGTGAAAGTACAAAGGTATATGCTCTAACAACGACAGTTTAAACTGGAGGTGGTTATTACACTCAGCTAAAGTATCTCAGCTGCCGTAATTGTGTGGGTATTTTGGAGCACCAAACATAATGACACTCTGTTACGGCTTAAATAAAAACGTTCTAGAGAAGCATTACAATTTTTAACCTACTTTGCTTTGCTAAAGCTGTTGAGACAAACTGCTCCACCTAAACATGCAGTGGAGATGTTTTGACTTCTTAGTGATGCTTATCAAGACTTTCTGAAAACCAGCAAACCACAGTGAAAAAAGTTTTTTCCTCAAAAACCTCTCATGCTTTTTAGATAGGGCTCAGGAAGCACACTGATTTTGTCGCTGCCTCTGTTTTACTGTGGCTATACCAAAAAGAAAAAAAGAAATCGCTCAGAAATTGCTAGTAAATTCCACAATTAATTACAAAGAAAATGGCAAGTAACACATTAAATGAAAAGTTAAGTCATTTTTTAGTAAAGTATTTTCTTGCAAAACATGCTTCTTTAATCTTTATTTATAACTTTGAAAAAAAAATTACAGTATAGATAGTATGTTTCCTTTACATTATAACGTGAACATTTCAATTATGAATTCCTCCCTTCACTTTTGCCTCTCTCCAGTTCACATGTGCCCACTAAAATCTCTCAGTCCTCTCAGATACCTGTTAATGAATCAGTCAACACAGGCAATATCCATAAATTAAAACTACATCTGATCTTAACTTACATGGTCATCTGCTGCATAAGGATTTATTATATAATCAATATCTATAACTTTGACTAAATGTACTAATATAACGATAATGAATTTTGTTAATGAGATATAGCACTGAATGATCTGCACATCTTTGTTAAATCACTGTTTAATTTCCCAAGCATATTTTTATACAGCCTAATAAACCTTGATAGACTGAGTTCAGGAGATTATGTCCAGTCACTGTGTTGAGTCTGTAGAAGGATACAGTGTGTTCTCTGTATTACAAGGATCAAGTCTGGCGGTCACATGTGTGTTTGTGTCTGCTCTGTGAGTTGAGAAGCAGAGTGTTCTGTTCTTTTCACCTTCAGTGGTTCTCTGATAATGTCTCTGGTGTTATGTTCATTAGGGCACAACAGATACATCTAATCTACATTTCAAACCAGGCTTTTGTTTCATGCATGTACATGTTTGTTGTAGTGCTTCACTCCATTTGTTTGCAATATATCCATGAAATGGAATTCATAATTTTCCATTGCCTCACAATACATGAACTTAGTGGCAGGATGTATGTAACAGGATGCCGCTGGTCACCATTGATTTTCCCACAAGACAAACACAGGTGCTTCCATTCCCCCTCTTTTGTTTCCTGTACTCATGACAATTTTGGAAAAGGCTAAATAAAATAGACCATTTCATTTTGAATTCCCAATGTAGATTATTCTGACATTTCATGTTGCTCAGACTCCTTCAACAAGCTCTTAAAATGGATCCAAATTGTATAGCAAGCCAAGAAAGCACATTGTTAACCATTTGAGGGTGAACGCTTGTATTGTATTGTAGCATATTGTCTGTTTCAGTGTAATGTCTCTGACATGTGTGGACAAGCTTCTGTACTTGCTTATTATGTAAATGCCAGGGTTGCACTCTTCTGTTATGATGTCATGTCAATGATGTCATGTAGAATTACTAGCACTGGTGTGATTGTGGGGTTAACTGTTAAAAATAGCATTGTATACAGTAAGTTACATCATGCAACATTTAACAAATGGCAATTTTTCATTTAGTTTGTATACTTTCAGTCTAAGATAAAGGCCTGTAGCCCTACAGAATACAGTATATTTAAGGATAGTTTGTCTTTCTGTATACCAGTGGTGTATTGGTTAGTCTCCTATGTGAATTAGCTCAACTATTTACTTTTCTGTAGAGTAGCAGCAGGGTCTTCTAAATATTAACTAACCTGCATTCTTGCATATATATTGCATTCTTTTGAGGTCATTCATTAAAGGGATAGTTCACCCAAAAATGAAAATTACCCCATGATTTACTCGCTCTCAAGCCATCGAAGGTGTATATGACTTTCTTCTTTCAGACGAATCCTCCACTTGACTTATATCGAAATCCTCCAACATTTTTCTTTACAAATCCTCGTTTTGTACTTCTAAATCGTGACTCAGTCCTCTGCGCTTCCGTGTTCATCACTTCCGTGACCCCCCCCAGAGTCATGTGATGCGCTTTTTTATGATGGATGGACGCACTTTATTGGACTACTATTGAATAGTAACCTTTGTAGAAAACGAAGCGTTTGAGAGAGGCGGGGCATAGAGGACCTACAATAATGTACAGTATTTGAAAAATAATGTGTTTTTTTAACATTAAAGCATGTCAACATATTCTGTTACACCAAATACACAAAATAATGATCTTTAAAATAGCATCATATGACCCCTTTAAGACAAAATATACCACTTGTATTTTGGTCACCTTTTACAAAATGTCAGCAATCAAACTATTTATTTAATGCTAAGAAATAAACATTACCTCTGTAAATTTTACATTCAGATTTGCTTCTAGCTTTTAACAGTTTTTAATTAGTCTCTACAGTTCTGAACTAAGAGCGATAATTAGTCATACCTGATGTTATGACCTGAACAGAATGAAAAATTATGAAACAACCAATTCAGATAATTGATGCTATGATGCACTTGTCATGAAGCCTTCTGCTCATCTGAATAATGTCAGTCATTTAGTGTGCCATTTAAAATCTGAGCTATGGATGTGAATCCGTCATCAGCAGTGTCAAGTACAGTTATGACTAAAATGACTCCTGAATCATAGATGTGAGCTGTATGTATTTCACCTCATTCCATCTTGTACGTGTAAGAAACAAGCCACTCCAGTCTGTCTATTACAGTGATTTACAACAGTTATGGGGTGTTTTTAGGCGTGAGTGTCTAAAATGTAATCACTATATTCTTACACTACAATGTTATAGTATTGCTTTTATGCTAGCAACTGCTGTATGATACAAAACACTAGTGTGTAATGAATTCTTTGTTGTTATTATTATTATTATTTATATAATAATAATAATAATGAACAATTTGCCTAGTTTATAGTTTATGTATTGTAGTTTATAGTTATCCATTTTGTAATATATTATTTGTATTTATTGTATAAAATGACCATATTTGTAGTCATTTTAAGGGATATTACACTTGTGATTGTTGTTGTTTATAATACACACTTGCTATATTTCTTTACCAGGTCTAAGGTTGTAGAGGAAACTCCAGGGAAGGAAATCCAGGTTCTTGTGTGTCGAGAAGAAAAAGCAGTCTGTGGAGTGACCAAGCACACAACCTGTGCAGATGTAGTCAAGGCTTTATTGGAGGACCACCAGACTTTACCAGAGAGTAAGAGGCTATTACATGGGGAACCTAAAGACTTTTGCATCCTTGAAAGGTGGAAGGGCTTTGAGAGGGCACTGCCACCTCTCACTCGAATTCTCCGACTATGGAATGCTTGGGGTGATGAGAAACCTTTCATACAGTTTGTCCTCATGAAGATCAGTGATTTTGTGCCATCATCCAAAGGAGCTAAAAGAGCCTCGAAGTCTCGGGGAGTGAGGTCCAAAAGATGGGTGCAAGGACCTGCACAGTACACCAAGACTGTATCTGCGGAGAAGCAGAAGCGCATGGTGAACAAGGCCTTCCGCAAATTGGAGAAGATTCAGAAAGCAGAGACATCAGAGGGCTCAGAAGATATCAGTAAGCTGGTGCCGTTGATCATCTCACAGGATCAGACCATACGGCAGCAGATTCACCAAATGCGTGAGCTAGACTTGGAGATTGAACATGCAGAGAAACAGCTGAGGAACAGCCCCACACCTCGCTCCAGCATCACCGAGAGTGATGGCAGCCAATCGTTGTCCCAGTTTGACAGCCAGCTTCAGGAGTACCTGTACACCAGTGATGGACTTGAGAAACTAGAACTACATGTTTGCAGGCACCAAGAACTCATTGATCAGCTCTCTCGAGATATTGACCTAGAACTGAGGAACCGGACTTCAGATTTAGAAGACTTGAAAGAAGCAGCAGCTGCTAGTCCAGAACTAGAGCTGGAACCTAACCTTGCGTTGACCTCCTCAGATCTCTTAGAGCTGGAAAGCTTACGCAATGAACTTGAGTCAAGCATGAGTGCTGGGCTTTCCCTCCATGCTCAAACGCAGGAAATCGAGAAGGAACTACAGTGGAACAAAACAGCCCTGCAGTCCCAAAACCAAGAATACCAGCATCTGGTTGCCCAACTCAATGCGCTTGAGCTTATATATATATATATATATATATATATATATACATATATTCTCAATATTATTTTAAAGAAAAAATATATTAAATTAAAATATTTTAATGTAATCTTTAATTATCAAAAGCAGTATCAAATTGTTAATAGCTATATGAACAAGGTGAAAGAACAAAATTGTTTTATATTAAAACAAACTACAGACTTTGTACATGAGCTTTACTTTTTAACCTGTTTCTTTTTTTCAAATGTATAGTATGAACATGTGACTGCACAAATTGCAAAGATATTGACCTAGAACTGAGGAACCGGACTTCAGATTTAGAAGACTTGAAAGAAGCAGCAGCTGCTAGTCCAGAACTAGAGCTGGAACCTAACCTTGCGTTGACCTCCTCAGATCTCTTAGAGCTGGAAAGCTTACGCAATGAACTTGAGTCAAGCATGAGTGCTGGGCTTTCCCTCCATGCTCAAACGCAGGAAATCGAGAAGGAACTACAGTGGAACAAAACAGCCCTGCAGTCCCAAAACCAAGAATACCAGCATCTGGTTGCCCAACTCAATGCGCTTGAGCTGGGGGCCTGTTCAGACCAGTCTAGCCCTGTATCTCTGAAGAGCCAGATCAGGGCCACTGTCTCTCAGCAGACAGCAGGCAAGGTCAGACTAACATGCTCCCCTACAGATGTGACAGACACAGACTCAGACACTGGAATAAGCTCTACTCATAGTCAGGACTCGCTGTCTCCCTGTGTGGACAGGTCGCCTCCTCTGGATACTGATGTTTAAAGTTGAGCATTAACCAAATGTGTTTTTTAGACATATTGTATTTAATGACTCCAACAAGGAAACACACAGCTGAAAGGGATATTCCACCGAAAAATTAAAATTCTGTCATCATTTACTAATGTCATCATTATATTCTGTCATCTGTCATTATTCACCTTTATCTCATTCCAAACCTGTGTGACTGATGATGAATCACAAAAGGTATTTTGAAGGATGTTGGTAACCAAACAGTTTTGGTTACCATTGATTTCCACTGTATGGACAAAAGCACTGAGTTCTCAAAACATCTTATTTTGTCTTCCAGAAGAAAGGCATATGGGTTTTGAACAATATGAGGGGGTGTAAATGATGACAGTTTTTTTTTTTTATCCCTTTAGCCTCTATTGTCCTATTACATACTATAATGTGTGAATTCATGTTTATCATCTTATGTTTTTCTCTCTGTTAGAATTCATATGCACTTATAGTCTGAATTAAATATGTAAAATAATTTTTAAAAACATTGTTAATAAGCTGAAAAATATTTAATTTTGGGGGTTCATTCATCTTTAAAATTACCCCTCTGATTTTGTTTATTTTAAATCCTGCTGATATTTATTAAGCAACATGTTTTCCACAATTTTAAATATTTTTTTTCACCTAAATACAAAGTTTAGTTATATATATATATATATATATATATATATATATATATATACATATATTCTCAATATTATTTTAAAGAAAAAATATATTAAATTAAAATATTTTAATGTAATCTTTAATTATCAAAAGCAGTATCAAATTGTTAATAGCTATATGAACAAGGTGAAAGAACAAAATTGTTTTATATTAAAACAAACTACAGACTTTGTACATGAGCTTTACTTTTTAACCTGTTTCTTTTTTTCAAATGTATAGTATGAACATGTGACTGCACAAATTGCAAAATATAGAGATAAAACTTCTCACAGATGCATAAATTATTTTTATCTTTAAAATGTTTTATTTTAGAACTAAATTCAAATTCATTTGCAGCTTGGAGTCTTTTTAGCATAGCAATTTCCCTCAGTGCTTTTGCGATGTAAGATGTGTTATCAACTATAGTTTGTACACTGTGACTCATGTTCCCTTCACAGCTAAAGTGGGTTGAGACAGCACTCGGTGAAAGAATCTATTCTGATACTAATACAAACACAAGTAAGGAATATTTGAATTCTAATGTGAAAACCTGTGTACATTTCTTCAGTCAGTGCCAGTAAAGAGACATTCGAGCCCTTTTGCTTCAAGTAATTGCCTCATCCTTTCTTTAAAACCTGCGAACAGCTGAAACTTAGCAGTCCTATTAGACTGCGGTCTCATTGCTTCATTGAATTAATGCAGGGTCTTTAATGCCAAGTTCCTGAAGGGTAACAACGTGTTACGCCGTTGTCATCAGCATGACTCATAACAAATGGGATTTTAAAGAAGGCTCTATTTTGTAATGCAAAACAAATGGGTTTTAAAAACTTGCATTATGCAGCAGGCCTTGATATTCAGAGGGTGTTA
Source organism: Sinocyclocheilus rhinocerous (assembly GCF_001515625.1). Classification (NCBI taxonomy): domain Eukaryota; kingdom Metazoa; phylum Chordata; class Actinopteri; order Cypriniformes; family Cyprinidae; genus Sinocyclocheilus; species Sinocyclocheilus rhinocerous. The sequence continues at coordinate 581,389 of NW_015624297.1, read as the reverse complement.
ATGAAGCCTTGCTTCATTGGCTCCTTCAGAGTGCCGGCTTCGCACTGAGATAATAACCAAATTCCCCTTCATTGGCTCTGATCCCACACAGCACCCCCTGCAGGGTGTTGGCAATACAAAGTCCGAGGGCTCTTTAATGTCTTCACTGTCAGCGTCGTGACTTGTTTACCTCCACTGTCAGTTCAGGAGGAACCAGAGAACTGCCAGGACTCTGTTGCAGCCGTAATTTCCTGTGTGAAAACGGCAATTACTGACTTTTATCTCTTGCTACTTCTGCAGCAGTATTTCCAGCACTAACAATTACACCGACCAATTCTTGTAAACAGTCCTTTTAGATTGTGTCAGGGCAGCTCCCCCATGTTGAACTTTCGATTAACAAGGACTATGGCATCCTCACAGGCCGAAAATGCCACACAAAAAAAAGGTGAAGTTATGAGGGATTGACTTTTGCATAGCAAGTAATTTGACCCCCAAGGCTATCATGTAACAAGACACTTGTATTTTCTTTTACTATGTCAAGGAACCGGTCCTGTTTAACTTTTTACATTTCATAAGCACATGATGTAGTTTTTGATCCAGCCAGTGACTGGATCATCCTAAAACAAAATAATCCTGTCGCCTGCATGCTGCAATCTTCAAAAACAACAGTCTCATTATCTTGTCAGTTTGCCTTGACATTTCCTGAATGGTTGGGAGCTTTTTTCCAGTTCAGCCAGTGATTTGCATGTTAATGTTTCTCTCTTACATACCAGTGAGTTTTGAACTTGTACTAAAAAGCAAATAAACTAATTTTAGGATCTCCTTTAGACTGAGTCACTGTACTTTTTTGCCATTGTTCAAAAGAAACTCTGTGGGTGAGGGTGTATGTTAACAGGATTACTGAAACCGCAGAATTGCTTGCTTGACAGCAACTCATCGTTCTTTTGTTTTTAATCTCATAATTAAAGGGTTAGTTCACCCCAAAATGAAAATTCTGTCATTAATTACTCACCATCATGTCGTTCCAAACCCGTAAGACTTTCATTCATCTTCGGAACACAAATTAAGATATTTTTGATGAAATGTGAGAGCTCTCAGACCCTGCATAGACAGCAACGCAACTGTAATGTTCCCAGGTCCAGAAACGTAGTAAGGACATCGGTAAAACAGTCCATGTGACATCAGTGGCCCAACTTCAGTTTTGCGCAAAACTGAAGTTGAGCCACTGATGTCACATGGACTGTTTTACTGATGTCCTTACTACGTTTCTGGACCTGGGAACATTACAGTTGTGTTGCTGTTTTTGCAGGGTCTGAGAGCTCTCACATTTCATCAAAAATATCTTAATTTGTGTTACGAAGATGAACGAAAGTCTTACGAGTTTGGAACGACATGAGGGTGAGTAATTAATGACAGAATTTTCATTTTTGGGTGAACTATTCCTTTAAATGTTGGAAGGTGTAATATCTTGTATTAAAGGGTACCATTTCAGTGCATAAGATCATGTTGTACGCAAACCCATCCTTGTGAATGACTAGCCAATTTAATTTGTTGTCTCAGTTAAAACAGAATCAAAATGCTTTAAACGCAGGGTGCGAACTACAGGGGAGCTAGGGGGAGCTCGGCTCCCCTTAATAAGACATGGGCTCCCCTGAAAACGGGATTTGTGAAATTTTGGGGTGTCTCAAAAAATATTGACAATGTGTTATTTTGACGTGCAATTTCAGTTTGTGTAATGTGATTATCGTGGATTATTATGTGTAAAATTGCAAAAATATCATTCATTCATGCATGACGGCAATTTAAACCTAATTCACTTCAATAAAGATAACGATACATGCTATTCTTGTCATGAGCATCAAGGTGTGGGGCCGCTGTGGTGCAAATTCCACTCATGTTTAGTACATGTTAACTCAAAGATTCGTAGAAAAAAATATTAACGCTGGACTCTGTGGTCGATTCTGTCACACACACACACACACACACACACACACACACACAAGCAGTGGTGTTTTACTTGGCGTGCTCAAGTTAACTTCGCAATCTTAACATTATCCAAACATGTTTTATGGAGATTTTCAGCCTCATGGCAAGAATGATGTATCCTTGTATGTACGTTAAAAGCATTCAGTCAAAACTGTGTGCAATTGCAGAATCGTGTCAGGGAACAGGTTCATCTTTTCTTTTTTTTTCTTTTTTTTTCTTTTTTTTAACCTCATAAAAATAACTGCATCTGAAAAGACCTCACTGTCTCTACCTCACATACACTCAGCATGTCTGAACCTCTCCCACAGTCAAAGGTAATTAGCTGGATAAACTTTACTGTCATTTGACCAAACTCTTGAATTAAAATAATATTAGTTAAAGAATCACCCAAAGCAATCATGGCTTGCTTCAATTTTGTATAATTTGATAAATGTATCTGATATATTTGTATGCAATAAATCTTGGCATAAATTTAGTGGCAACTCATTGATATTTTAGTTATTAATTTAAAAGACACTCTAAAATCACTTAATGGGTGTAGTTTTATGTTCTGTGTTGATCTATTTACTATTTAAACTGTAAATTGTGGTGGGATATATCAATAATTGCTGAACCCCTTTTTTAATGGCCAATTCATGAATTCATTAAAATCCTAAAGAGCAATATATGTACAATGATTTGGAATGCTAGTTATTCATTGGACAAAAAAATCTGTAATGTAACAAGTCAACAGTCTTTTTTCCCATCATCATTAAGAGAAAGTCTGTAACTTTTAAATCATATACCGTATATCTGATCAAATTTATTTTGTCAACTTTCAGCAGCATATTGATGGCTTTAGACCAAATAGACATAGAGCCATAAAAGCCACAAAACTCCAGTTCAAACTGTTGAAATGTAGGATGAATGTATAAAGTGCAGTGATTTTACTTGATCACAAAGCCAAGCCTTCAGGGTTGTCATACATTGGCAATCAATCTTGCTCCCCCAGACATAGAGGCACAGCAGTATTTTTATTGCAGTGCTGTAAATGAATTTGTATGAAGGCTCTGAAAATGCCTGCAGAAGCCTATGGTTTGAAACAATCGTCAAATGCATACACACACAGAGAGACCTCTCTGGGGTGGTCTATTGTCTCCAGAGATTATTCTCAGAAGGTGATGGTGGGTCTGAAACACCTTTATGTCTATATTTTTCTCGGTCTTGCCTGGCTCAGACATTAATGTGCTCTTATTACGGCTGTTGTTTCTCAGAGCATTTGCTCTGCCACAGGTGTTCGCCAAGGCTCATCAGCAAACCTCTTATTATACCGCCAAAGCAGAGAGAGAGGCAAGGCGGTTGCATGTTGAGGTAGAAAAGAGGAAGGAAATAGATTAGGACATTTACTAGCAAGTGCCTTTGAGAGAACTTGACAGGCAGCTAGTCACTTGGCAGAACAAGCGTTCAAAAATGCTGGTTAACCAGAAGGAATAATGCAGTTTTTTGGATTGTTGCCATGCGTTTATTAACAGCGATCTGGAAAGCAAGATGTTTACTCTTTCCATGTTGGTTGGTAAGAAGGATTTGATGTTTTTACGTGGCTTTGCATGAAGGCGAGTCGTTTTCCTGTTCCCCCTCCTGCTTTCCACCAGCCCTCCCAACCCTGGTGTGTTTCGCTGATTAGCTGCTTATATAAACATTGCTTTTGCCATCTCACCCTCTGTGCTTGAATCCTCCTCAAAGCCTGGTCCTCGTCTCACCATCTCTTCCTCTGAGGCCCTCTCTGTGCATGTATACGCTCTGATTGCCTACAGCATTGAGAGTTTATCCATTACAGCTAATCAGCTTAAAGCCATGACCCCATCTTGTTTCTGCTGATTCGTATGGGGCAGAGGAGACATTGGTGGTGCTCATCTACAAATGAAAATGGTAATGAACTGAATTTTTTTTAAAAATAAAATCAGTGCTTCTCATGAATATTATTTGTGAGAGAGAATATATTAACTTTACTTCAGATTCCAGCTGAATTCAAGGCTAAATATTCTCATATTCGCATGTTTTTAGGTCCCATTGGCTTTAAAAGCCTCAAAATCTCATCAAGGCAGTTTAATCAACTTCAATAGCAAATTCATATTATCCTTATCAATGAATTCATCTTCAAGATGAGCATTTCTTCATTTGTTTTTAATCTTTTGATTCATTCAAGATCAAAACACGAGAGGATACGCCGCTGAGTGAACGCACAAACACAGAAGCCGGTGCCTTTGTGACACCATGTACAGTATATTCAGAAGTGTCTGTGATGAAGACTTTGAACTGAGGCCTTCACTCTCACCGCTTGTAGGGTTTGAAGTACCAATTACGGAGAACCCATCCTTGCCTGATTGAGATCTTGTACGACAGGCCTTTGATCACATGGATGCCCTGTCTAGCTCTCACACACTTCTCCCGGCTTCCCCTACAATGCACCGAGAGCAACACTAATCTTGATGAACTTCATCCTCAGTCCTCTGTTCTCTCCTCCACCAGTTTGTTTATAAGATTTAGAGAAGTTGATGTTCATTTCCTGAGAGCATGTCTGTAGCTCTCATCCTGCACACTAAAACCCACACTTTATAAATCACTATGGCAACTAAGTGCTTCGCCTAGTATGCTATGGTATACAGTGCAAATGTACATAGCTTGGTGGTTCTGTGGGTATAACAAACCTCCTGCTAAACCATTTTTAACCATTCAGAGTCACTTGTGCTCACAAAGGTTACTTTATCAAAAAAATAGTCATTTGTGAAATATTAGTAAGATTTAAATGTGAATATATTTCACATTAATTTATTCATGTGATGAGAAAGTCTTCAGTGTCACAAGATCCTTCAGAAATCATTCTAATACGATGATTTGCTGCTCAAGAAACATAAAAAAAATGTAGTAGCCCCAAAGAAGAGTTTAGGTTTGACAGTGGGCAACAAATCAATGTCCTACCAGGTCTGTGAAGGCCTTCATATCTCTGAGATATACTGATAATATAGTGACGTTTGTGGGTCTCTTTCGTACACTGTATGGGAGTGGTTTCCTTTGGAGTCAATGGTCAACATTTCCTGTTGAAGTCCAGAGTCAGAGCTTAGAGAAACATTTCACAGTTCAACCAACCTGGCTATCGCCAACAACAAAACTGCACTGTTAAAATAAGTCCAGCATTTATTCAAATGTATTGCTATTTTGCCAGTTTGGCATTGAATAAAAATCTAGGAGCAAATATTTCAAAACATGTTGCAAGATGTATGCCAAGAGTTCGATGTCAAGATGGTTACTTCACATTATATCTTATATGACTATATGATTCACTGTGTTTTAACAAATAGTTTTAATTAAATCTAGTGAAAAGCCATGTTGTGCGTTTTCTCATTTTTCTACTTTCAATATTAAATCAAAGAACGAATGATCGAATGATACACGGATTTGGATCCTGTAATGCTGTTTCTTTTGTTATAATTTTATGAACCATTATTCAGTCTTTTTAAAAACAACTAAATGTCCATGAAATACAAAATACAGACCAAATAAGAAACAATATGAGTGTTCTTAAGGTGTATTGCAGTTCTTTATTTGGTTTGCAGTACAGTACTTTTTAAATATACATGGCCAACATTATGTGGACACCCAAACACCTCACTCATATGTGAATGTTGAACATTTAATTTAGAATTTCAGGCCATTGGCAACATGTTGCTTTTATCCACCTTGTTTTAGAATGTGGAAGTAAGCTGTTTTCTTCGAATGTGCGATACTTCTGATTCATTGCTATAGGTAGGCTAAATAACTAAGAATAACAAAGTGCATTTATGACTAGGAAATAAAACTGAAATAATATGACAACAAATAGCAGTTTGCCATATCATGCAGCATAACAAACTGTTTTTGTTTGTTGTTGTTGTTTTCTGCAGGTTAAATATTTGAATGTGGATGATACCAGAAGCCTTGCACACTGAAGTTACAAATGGCCGCACCTACTGTTACTTAAAAATAAGGTAGATAAAAGGTTATATCTGGATAACGTTTTATTTGTTTATTTTTCGTCATCATGCAGTTCCAAAGGAAGAATCAGAATTAAATATTAGGCTACACATCTCTAAACAACACACAGTATATCCGTGTTTTTCAATTGGGTTGAGTGATTCAATAATTCCCTCAAAATGTCACTTGTCACCACCTACATGTACTGCAGGCGCAACTATATGTAACCTCAGAAAGTCACTGAAAATCTCCACCAGTGTTGTTGTATTAGCACTCTGCAATATATTATAAAATAGAATCGCAGGGAATGTGTAATGAAATTGGTGTCATAGTGAATGGTTGCTATAATTCTATTCCGCTCAGTAAGTTTAAGAGGCCAGACATCTAGGCAAAAAAAAAAAACACAAATCTTCCTGTGATTTTATCTTCAGCTATTACAGTAATTTTCACTTTTTACAAAACACCAAAGTACATAGATAAGTGGAAAACGCCCTAAAGACTCTAAATTTTAAAAAAGTATGTTCCTGGAGGCCACCGGATCATGTACTTTATATGACTGAACAAGATATGAACAATAATTCCCTTTAAACAATTGGACCACTATCAAGGAAATTAAACAAAACCTAATGACAATGTTCATGCACCATTTCCTGGGATATTGTGAGCAAGTCACAGGAGTAGACTGTCCCTAAAAGGCCGGCCTCTGGAGCAGTGGCCCAGATTCTCCCTGCAAAAAAGTGAATTGATGTAACCCTGAGGGACTGTAAAGATAAGATATCACTGGGAATGGAATGGAATGTGAATTGTAAGCACACTTGCAGAAGTAAAACATAACAAACAGACTATGAGCATTGTGTTGTGTTTAACTGGCAAATTAAAATGAAACGCTTTTTTGATTTAAATATAATTTTGTAAAAACAAACTTAAATCCTTTTTCATTAACTCTACTAAAAATACATTTATACTTTAATTACATTTAGAGATATTTAAATGTAATTGTATTTGTATAATTAAATTTGTATATTATGTTATATTATATTATTTAAATATAAATAAATATAAACTTAATAAATAAATATAAACCTAACCTAATACAATGTTCTGGAAACAAATCTAATTCCGTGAACTATAGCGAATGGTAACAGTAGGCATTTTGTGTCTAGTAAAATTGGTTGCCCGAGGAGGATTGTGGTAGTTTAAGTATGTCCTGTAAAAAGTATTTTTGTATTTTGACCTTTCTTTCTCCGCTGCCTCTAGTTTTGCTTTTTTTGGCAGCGGATAGGTTTGATGCGCCTTTGTGTTGGAAGGTGATGTCAGCTGCATAGGCGGAGTTAGGCTGCATTAGGGGGGTTGTCGCCCCTAAAAATATGATTAAAAAACAGTCTGTGTATTGTAAATAACAATGTTTTATACTTTAAATAATTGTGTAAGCACTAAAACAACGCAAATGGGGCAAAAATGCGTTTTAAGTTTAGAAACATTTTGAGTCTTCCCTCCCTTGCCTCACAGTGATTTGGTCCAAATGCCTGCTTTCCTCTTTTACATCACCTACACACACACAAGTCCAGTGAGAGAGAACAAAGTCAACAGTTGTGGAACTCCAAGGCTGTCAAGGCTATTTTATTCAATTAAACATCGGATGAAGTGATTATTTTCACTTGATGATGCCAATGTATTTTTCGATGAGTCGCTATGTTAGCAATATTAAGGTTACCTGCTTGACAAAAAGGGTTGCCAGGTTTTTTACAGCAAAACCCTGCCAATCGCTACCCAAAACTAGCCCAAACTAACCGCGTTTTGAGGGGTCCCCGGTAAAAATCGCATTCCGGGGGCTAAAATACACGTTATTGGGGTCGCTTCAACCCGTGGCAACAGTGATAAAGTAGCCCAATTCCACGGGAAAACCGCGGACTTGGCAGCACTCTGTGATGGATACAACGGACACGAGTGCTGTCTTGGCGCGACCACAACGGCTTGACTTGTCTAACTTGGCACGTTCTCCCTGCTGCACTAATAGTAGTAAGGCTTTCCTCTGTGTATACATATCCTTACAAGTACAATTTTAGCTGTATTATTTGTGTCCCCTTCAAAAATCACTCTTGAGAAATTTTATGTTTATTGTCCCCCCCAACTGTTAGACGAAATGTACGCCCCTGGTCAGCTGGGTTATTGTGAACACCTGCTGAATTATGCACAATGCTGCCACAAGAGGGGAAAAGGGTTAAGACCTATACCTTCTGTGAGTGCATCCAAGTACCATTGTGTGTGTTCATGTGTACACGTGTGCAACCCTGGAAACAGACACCTGGCATGGGTTCCAGCTTATTGTCAAAGAGACAGCTTGCTTCCTCTTCTTTCTGAACTCCCTCACCATCCTTGTACCTAATTTCTCTTCCATCACGTTTAATGCCTCTAAGCAGAGGGCTTGAACTAAAGAGTGAAAGCCTGCATTTTATGAGGACAACACCCTTCATTGTGCCCTTCATGGTCTGACCTTTATTAGTCATAATACTCACACATGGTGATCAGTCTTTGACTTAAAAGGAATAGTTCAGTCAAAAATGAAAATGTTGTTCCTGCATGACTTTCTTTCTCAGAACACAAAAGGATAAATGTTGATGAATGTACTGGCTACTCATTTATAATGAAAATAAGTGGGGATCTGCAGACCATAACAAGAATAAAAAAGTAGTCACACAACCTTTTCTCATATATTTTCCATTTCTTTTGAAGCCATAGAATATCTTTTAATGTGAAACTTGAAGTCTTTATTTCTCGATAATCTTTTCCTCTGCTGTGACAATTGATTTCAGAGGATTTTTCTTTCATTTTGGAGTTTAGCATCCTAAAACCCCATTCTCTTTCATAATATGGAAACTAAACTTTGAAGTAGATTTTAATGCCCTACTTTTATGAAACTTGTGATGTTTTTATTTTATTTATTAATTAATTAATTTATTTATTTTTTGCTCATTTGACATCTTGACAGCCCAAGCCTCACTTTCATGATATTTAAAAGAGTGGCCAGGATATTCAACATTTTTCTTTTAATGTTCCAAAGAAGAATGGTTTGGAAAAATCAAACAAACAACCAAATCAAAATGCTTTAAAAATAAACACAATTTTTATACTGACAGTAATTTAAGCCTGTTTCTGCCACAGAAATTAATTAATTAATGCAGGTAATTGATCTTGAAGTTTATGGATGGATTGTTGGATGGATGGATTGCAATTTTGAGAAAAGTCAGAATTGCAAGATATAAAGTAAGAACTCTGGTATTTTTCTTGCAAATCCGAGTTTACAGCTTGCAATTCTGTTGTTTTGTTGTGTTTTGTTTTGGGGGAGGGGGGTTCCACCGTGGAATAATTTTTTTTTTAAGTAATTGCAACTTTTATCTCACAATTCTGACTTTTTTTATCTCACTGTTCTGAGTTTATATTTGTAATTCTGAGATAAAAATACGCAATTTTTTTTTTTTATCCAGTGGCATAAACGGGCTCAATTTAATAATTTAAAATAATATTCTAACTTGAGAGATTTCCCCTTTGTGCTTGCTTGCTTGTTTCATTCATCACAAGCAAACTACACTTTGCATGATTATTTCACTAGTTTAAATATTTCACAAGTGTAAATATTAATGTTTGCTTGGGTTTTCAAGAGTAATTTACTACCTGAATTTACACCTTCACTAACATTACTATCTCCATCACCCTGCCCAGCCTGATCCAAAACGTGTTTGGTGCCCAAAAAAAAAAATCCATATCAGTAAATAGAAAAACAAAACGATCCAAGGAATAGTTATGTCTAGAGTGTGTTTTAAATCCTCAGCCTCCTTCAGACTTAATAGTCTCCCGTGTAGCGTTCAAAGCGGGCGAGCCTGAGGGTGAAGTGGGAAGTCTTTGTTTTGACACTGTGGGAAAGCAAGCTTTGTTCTTACTTATCTTATTCCTCAGGGTTGCACTGTGCTCCTTCTCGCCACCCTGAGTGCAGAGCTGCAGACATGCACTCAGAAGTGGAAGCTTTCATGTGGCTGTATCAGCACACATACACAGATCCCCCCATCTCCAGCCAAGACTTGGAGCAATGGAGACATTTTCAAAATAGTGTCTGGCTTTTGTCTTAGTTTAAGTTAGTAAAGTGTTGAATAATGGGCCTTTTCATGTGGCATATTTTAAGATTGACCCACATACTAGTATATGGTATAAAAATACCATGTGAGAATGGTTAACAGTAAATATCAAGAAGAAAAGAAAACACTTTTCATACTTTTTGTTTTGCTTTGGATTCACGTTATACTTGAGTAAACTATTTTTACTGAGTGAACTGCTTCAGTAAATTACTGAAAAGTAATTCATTATTACTTATTCATTATTCATTATAATTTCATTAAACTGACCTTTTTGTGCTTTTGGGGCAAGCTGTCACAGTGGAACCTGCCAAAAAAAAAAAAAAAGCAGCCTATCACAGGTTTTTCAGCATTAAATTAAAATTTACTAAGTTTTCATTTAAAGGTGACATATCATGAAAATCTGACTTTTCCAGGTTTTAAGTGCTATAATCAGGTCCCCGGTGCATCTACCAACCAAGGAAACGTGAAAAAAATTAACCCAGTAACTTTGTTTTGGTAAGCCTTTTTCTGCAAGCGTCTCAGAAAACGAACGCGTCTGATTTCGCTCCCTTGGTGACGTGGCAAAGGGATCTCATTATAATATTACCACTCCTTAATCTGCACGTTACCACTCATGGCACCGTCATTTTGATTTCACAAGCGACAACGGTGTACCAGTTCTAATGCCATGGCGAAAGTTTGAGCAAAACATGCTAACTGTTCTGTCTTTGGCTGCACAGACGAGCACAGAACACTGTTTAGAGTCCCAGCCTCAGAGGAGACAAGAGAACAGTGGATTTATTGATT